>NW_027748991.1:0-4435 GCF_054177405.1 Leptonychotes weddellii | reverse complement strand
GTGGGTATTGAGGAGGGCACATTCTGCATGGAGCACTGGGTGTTATGCACAAACAATGAATCATGGAACACTACATCTAAAACTAATGATGTAATGTATGGGGATTAACATAAGAATAAAAAAAATAAAATAAAAATAAAAAAATAGATCGGCACTCAACTCTTTCTTGGAGAATTAACTTGCAAAGCACAGCTGTGGGAGTGCAAGGTTCTGCAGCTACTGCTTGGCAACCTCTGAGTGGGGGGAGGGCATCCCTACTCCCCAGGGTCCCCATTGTCTCCCCACCACACCTCAGCCGATTGACCTTCAACTACACAGGACAGTGAGACACTTCATTTAGCTCTCTACTTCCTTCTTCAGCACCTTTGTTTTCTTTCCTTTTAATTATTCTGAGCAGTAACAACCCTTGGGAAAGCGGTGCAATTCCTATCTTGTCTTCCGTTGACACCAAGGCCCCCTGACCTCCTCACAGGCCCTTCTCTGGCAGGCGCTCCGGGTTCTGACGCTCTCTCTTCACCTCTCTTGTGACCAAAAGCTCTTTTCAGCAAAGCTGCCACAATGGGAAGCAGCTGACAAATTAATACCTGATTCCACAGGTAGGCTCTGCACATCAGTGAAGTAGAGTACCAAGAGCATACCACCATCCTCATCTAAGCAATAACCTCCTCTCAACTAGACTACCAAAGCAGGGGCCCCTCTGAGTCTGTTCTCATTGATGCTGAGGTATTGTTTACATACAATACAATTTTCCCTTTTCAAGTGCACACATCTATAAATGTTGACAAACTCATATCAAGATACAGAATATTTCCATCCATTCCCCAAATTATCTAGTGTCCTTTTATATTTGATCCCCTAACCTGACCCCTAACCCCTGGCAACTACTGGACTGATTTTTGCCTCTACAGTTTTGGACCTTTCTTAAATGTCATATAAATGGCATTATACAGTATAAAATAAATCGATCATGCTAGTCCTTTGCTTGAACCATTCTAATGGCTTCCCATTGAATACAACAGCTCCTCAGCATAGTTTGTAGACTGTTACTGTGGGTTCAATTGTGTTCCCAAAACGATATATGGGAGCACCAACCCCTGGTACCTGTGAATGTGATCTTATTTGGAAACAGGATCTCTGCAAATGTAACTAAGATGTAAATTCAGCTGAGGTCATATTGCAACGGGGTAGGCCCTTACCCCAACAAGACTGGTGTATAAGAAGACACACACACACACACACACACACAGCGCCATGTGAAGACACAGACACGGAGAGGGAAGATGGAAGCAGAGACTGGCGTCATGCAGCTGCAAGTCAAGGAATGCCAAGGATTGCCAGCAACCACCAGAACCTAAGAGAGAGAGTATGGCCCTGCCAACACTTTATTTCAGTCTTCCTGCTTCCGGACATAGGAAAGAATAAATGTTTATTGTTTTAAGCCACCCAGTTTGTGGTACTTTTTCATGGATTCCACAGGAGACTAACACAGCTGCCTATCTGCCTAATCCCCTCTCAGGCAGCTCTTCTTCCTAGTAGCTCTTCCTAGGCTACTCCCTAGCTGCTCAGATTTTCTTCAGCTATTCAAATGCACTGCATCTTTTCCACCTCAAAGCCTTCATCCTGGTTGTTTCCTCTTCCAGGAACATTCCTTCCTCTATTCTCTGCCTGGTTAAAATCCTACTCATCTGCCAAGGCTCAGCTGAAATGTCATTTTCTCTGAGAATTCCTTGATCCTTTAAAATAAATTAGGCTGATTTGCATTGCTGTGACCTTTTCCTTTACAGCGTTCATTTCAATTTATAATTAAATATCTGTTGACTTATTTATTTACTGTTTATTCCTCACAATAAATTGTAAGCTGGGAAGACCAGACCCATTTTGTTTTATTCCCTATCCTGTGTTTATGAGTGTGTGTATGTGTGTATCTAATTAAGAAAATTTAATTCCTAAATCTCAAGCTTTTATTGCTGGAAGAAAATCTCCACGAAATGAGGAAAGCCTGACCCTTGAAGTTCTTACTTCAATTCTATCCTGGTTCTAGAGTGCTTTTTTAAATTTTTAAATTTTTTTCCCCTGTAGTTCCAATATAAACAAAAAGGAAACCAAACAAAACCCTCCCCTGGCTTCCCTTAACATTGCTGAAGCACAGTGGAATATTTCAAAGACTCTACCAAACCCTAAGAGAATAAGAGATTTTAATACTTTTTGATAGTTGGTTGATAAGAAGTTGATACACAAAATGTTGTTTCTATCCTATAACTCGAATCTATCCTATAACCACCACTCTAGATATTTTAACTCTATCAGAATAAACACCCTGTAAGAACTCTATTTTAGGCATGATGGTAACACCATGGCTGAGATAAAGAAACTAAGATTCCCACACTTTACATAATAAGGGCTATTCCTTAAAGTCCTTGCTTTCTGGTTGAGAAACATAGTTTGTTTCTAGTAAGTGACCTCAAGAATGAGTATTCCTTTAGAAAAGACCCCCCCCACACAGCCTTGTACATAGGTGAAGGTGCCCTGTGCATTCTTACGTAATGAATTCTGTGACAAAATCGTAACTGCACCATAAACACAGAATCTTTTCAACAAAAGTTTTGTATGTTCACTCATAAAGACTTGCTTGCCTCAATATTTTCCACTGAAATTTTTGAAAGAAAATCAATTTTTTTTTCAATTTTTTATATCTCCATGGTGCTAGTACAGTGCTGAGTACACAGTATATGCTTAAACAATCCATGTTGACTGAATCAATATTCACCATATGTTATCTTAGCTCTCCACAGGAATGCCTTCCTGAGCACTTGTGCTAACTTCTATTTTATGAGCTTAGAATTTTATTAGTATATGTGTAACCAAACCAAAAGCAACTCACCTTTCTGAATATATATTCTGAATATACATATATATATTTTTTCTGAATATGTACTTATGTGTATATACAATTACAACATGTAGAAGCAAACTATTGAGAAGAACATTATTATAGGTGCTAAGAGTTTGGGGTTGTTGTTAAACCTTCAATTAGAGGAAAATCATAAGTGTTCTGGAAGTGCCTGGGACACAGGTAAGCAAAGGTAATTGTCCTTTGCACAGAATTTTGGGAGAACTAGATTGAGTGTTCTAAGAGCAACAGTGAGGTCCATAGTGCTCTATGGGCTCTATTTGAAAACATTTGTCAGGTCATGGATGGTAGATCATTATGTGAATTAAGCCTACATCAGGTCATTAGGCCATTTGCTAGTACCAAGAAAAAAATAATCCCAGGTATAATAGTACACATCCTCTTTTCATCAGAGGACAAGAAGTGTATTTGTGTGTGTGCATAATCTGTCAATGCTCACACTGGCCTGGCTTTGGTTTAAAATAATGGACACTTCGAAGGTTGAAAGGAGATGATATCATTACTTTAACAAAACAACTGGGGGGACTTTCTACTGTGACTTTAAAAACAGAAATGCACCTCTTTTCCCATCATCAACTTGACAACCAAGGAAAATACATTTTAGAAGCTGTAAATGCCTCAAAATTAAAACCGTATTCTTTTGCCAGAGTGGAAAAATGATAAACTACAGAAGGCACAGGTAAGTGTAAATTCTCTTTGGATCAAGGGTTAGCACAAGCGCACTTTCCGGAATGCACTGTTCTCATGTGTCTGGATGATTCATCAATTTTTCTGTCTGGATTTTCACAAATTCATATATCCTTCCTCTATAGTCTAACTATATAAAACTTAAAATATATTTTGATTGATTAAAAGATAAAATACATAGAAGAAAAAGAGAGCAAGAACCACTCTTATCAGTAGGAAACGTAATGCTAAGTCCCTGTTCTGCTTTTTAAAAAATGATGGAGTCTGCAAATGGAAATTTTAAAAGTTGAAAGATATAAAACCAAATATATCAATTATACCAACAAATTTAAATAGGAGTAAACTCTACTATCACAAGACAAAGATTATCATATTGGTCAAGTCAATATTCAACTATATGCAGTTTATATGATAGGTTGCTGGAGTGGGGGGTGGGGTGGGAGGGATGGGGTGACTGGGTGATAGACACTGGGGAGGGTATGTGCTCTGGTGAGCGCTGTGAATTGTGCAAGACTGTTGAATCTCAGATCTGTACCTCTGAAACAAATAATGCAATATATGTTAAGAAAAAAAAAAAAAGAAGAAGAAGAAGGTAGCAGGAGGGGAAGAATGAAGCGGGGGAAATTGGAGTGGTAGATGAACCATGAGAGACGATGGACTCTGAAAAACAAACTGAGGGTTCTAGAGGGGAGGGAGGTGGGAGGATGGGTTAGCCTGGTGGTGGGTATTGAGGAGGGCACATTCTGCATGGAGCACTGGGTGTTATGCACAAACAATGAATCATGGAACACTACATCTAAAACTAATGATGTAATGTATGGGGATTAACATAAGAAT
>NW_027748990.1:0-304 GCF_054177405.1 Leptonychotes weddellii | reverse complement strand
TGTTGAGATGATCAGATCAGATAATGCACATAAAGTCCTTAGCCCAATATCTGGCACATGGTCCTCATATATTTCTTTTTTTTTTTTTTTTAAAGATTTTATTTGTTTATTTGACAGAGAAAGACACAGCGAGAGAGGGAACACAAACGGGGAGTGGGAGAGGGAGAAGCAGACTCCCTGCCGAGCAGGGAGCCCGATGCGGGACTCGATCCAGGGACTCCAGGATCATGACCTGAGCCGAAGGCAGTCGCTTAACCAACTGAGCCACCCAGGCGCCCGGTCCTCATATATTTCAACCATAATG
>NW_027748989.1:0-304 GCF_054177405.1 Leptonychotes weddellii | reverse complement strand
GCCATTCCACAATGCTGGAATGTGGGTAAAACTAGCTTCTGTTGGGCTCATCATGTGGGAGGGAATAGTGAAATTAGGGTTGGCTGCCTTCAGAGGGCTCGGTTGTTTTTTTTTAACACTTTTCTATTTTGAATCCTTTAAATAGGCACGTATGGGAATCCACTGGTAACTAGATAGAATTTTCTTTCAGCTGGTCCCCGTTATCAACCATATATTACTGAATAATATTACGTTATATGGATAATACATTTTATTTATCCATTCATCAGTTGATGGACATTTGGGTTGTTTCTGCTCTGGTTAT
>NW_027748988.1:0-304 GCF_054177405.1 Leptonychotes weddellii | reverse complement strand
TCTTGATGCATCTCCTTCACTTTGAGGTGTGTATATGTATTCAGCTATCAGTCATTCTTTGCACTCAACCAATCTCACTCAATCAAAAGTTGCATTATCAATAAGCATAGAGTTCTTGAGACCTCATCATTGGTCATTCTCTAGGGCTTATATTGGTACTAATGGAAGGAAGCATACTCTTCATCCTGTTTATTTTTCTTTATGAGACTTGTCATTAGGGGCGCCTGGGTGGCTCAGTCGTTAAGCGTCTGCCTTTGGCTCAGGTCATGATCCCAGGATCTGCCTGCCGCTCCCCCTCCCTGTG
>NW_027748987.1:0-304 GCF_054177405.1 Leptonychotes weddellii | reverse complement strand
CCGCTTCCCGCCTGGCCCCTGCTGCCTGCAGCCCGCCACCGCCTGCTGCTGCTTACCTACCGCCGCCGCCTGCTGCCAGTTACCACTGCCCGCCACCGCAGCCCGCCGCCACCACATGCCTACCGCTGCCGCCTGCCAACAGCTGCAGCCACCGCCTACCTAACGCTGCTGCCTGGCCCTGCCACCTGCTGCCGCTCCCTCCCGCCGCTTACCACTGCCTGCGCCCGTCTGCCGCCGCTTGCCGCCGCCTGCCGCCGCCGCCCCCTGCCTGCCCCTAGCCGGGGCCTGCTGGCCGCCACCACCT
>NW_027748986.1:0-304 GCF_054177405.1 Leptonychotes weddellii | reverse complement strand
TTTGCTCTGCTCCCAGGCTCTGGCTACTGTTACAATGTCCCATTTTGTATCCTTCCTTTTTCTACTTGAGCATTTACTTTTTCTTTTTCTTTTTTTTTTTTTTTAAAGATTTTATTTATTTATTTGACAGAGAGAGACACAGCGAGAGAGGGAACACAAGCAGGGGGAGTGGGAGAGGGAGAAGCAGGCTTCCCGCGGAACAGGGAGCCTGATGCGGGGCTCGATCCCAGGACCCTGGGATCATGACCTGAGCCGAAGGCAGACGCTTAACGACTGAGCCACCCAGGCGCCCCGAGCATTTACT
>NW_027748985.1:0-304 GCF_054177405.1 Leptonychotes weddellii | reverse complement strand
GTAAGTGCTTAATAAATGCTAACCATTATTCTGATCTACTTAACAAGCTTTGAATCATTAAAATGCTAAAATCACTTTCTTTTTCTCTTTATAGATTTATGGTGCATTATTTTCTGAAGATAAATGTTGGTACAGATGCAAAGTACTGAAAATCATCAGTGATAAAAAGGCAGGAATAAGTGTTCAATTTTTTTTTTTTGCCCTGAATAATGATTATTTCGTCTCCAAAATTTGATGTTTATTTAGCCCAGGACCCTTGGATCATGACCTGAGCCGAAGGCAGATGCCTAACGACTGAGCCACC
>NW_027748984.1:0-304 GCF_054177405.1 Leptonychotes weddellii | reverse complement strand
CCTCACGCGACAGGCCCGTTGGAAGGGGGGCCGGACATTCCACTAGCCACGGAGTCAGAATGGAGCCTTGGAGCCGACGCTTGGCGAAAGCGGGTTTCTCCAGGGCAGGGCAGGGCAGGGCATCCCCCCTCCAAACCCCCCCAGCACGTAGCCCCACCCTGAAATGTTGGGGCGGGGTGGGAAGTAGCTCCTTGGTTGGCACGTGGGCAGGACATTTATGTGGCTGGAGCAACCATTTTAAACTTTTGGGGATTCTGATGAAAATCCGGAGAAAACCTAGGACCGTCTCCCCAGAATTCTATCT
>NW_027748983.1:0-304 GCF_054177405.1 Leptonychotes weddellii | reverse complement strand
TTGATGAGCAGGTCATATTCACTGGGTTTTGGTGGGCGGGTGCCTGGTCTAGTTGAAAAGGCCTCTAAGGAAGACAGTTCCATTGACTCCTGTATGCCATTTCACATACCTGTGTGTTATTACTGAGCTGGCTTCAAAAGACATAATTAAACTAAACATTTTTGTGTTTCGTAAGGGAAAAAGGAGGACATTTTTTTTTCATCCTCAGGGATTTTGTGCCTGGGGAATCAAGTTTTCTTATCAGAGGTCCTTGAGTGCCTTTGTGGAGGTGGCGACTAATATAGATTCCTACTCTGATCATTCA
>NW_027748982.1:0-304 GCF_054177405.1 Leptonychotes weddellii | reverse complement strand
GCGCTTGGACCTTCTCTAACTCTGGAAGGTCAGATGGGTGACCGTGCGTCCGTCCATCCAATGCCTGACTCTGAGGATGATGTGTGCTCACTTGGCACGACATCACCTTCATGGAGGGAGAGCTGTGTTTTCTCCCAAGCACTTGCCAGGTGTCGTGGCTGCACCTTCTCTGCCATCTTCCCCTTCTTTACCAGGCTACGGTTATTTATTTATTTATTTCCAGGTCACTTTTTTAAAAAGGTATCTTTTTTTATTCTTATGTTAATCACCATACATTACATCATTAGTTTTAGATGAAGTGTTC
>NW_027748981.1:0-4435 GCF_054177405.1 Leptonychotes weddellii | reverse complement strand
GAGGGGAGGATCGCTGGAGGGAGGGGGAAGACCGCGGGTGCGAGGGGGGGATGGGGGAAGCGAGGGGAAGGACTGCGGGAGCAAGGGGGGGACTGCCACAGTGAAGGGAGGACCGCGGGAGGGAAGGGGAGGATGGCCGAAGGGAGGGGGAGGACTACAGGAGCGAGGGGGAGGACCGCGGGAGCGAGGGGTACGAAAGAGACAAGGGGAAGACACAACATCTCAACAAATAGTAACTCAGTTTTAAAACTGAGGGAAAACAGAAGGCCTCAAATGAAGAGGTCCGCTGAATTCCAAATGGGATAGAATGTTGAGCCCACCCCCGGACATGTCCTCATTAAATACCAGAACACCGAGGACAAGGAGGAGCCGGTTGTCATGAACAGGCGGGTTGGGGGATCGCCAGAAATCCAGTGAAGATGTTTAAAATAAAGCAGCAATTAAGCCAAGTTATACAGGAGGTGGGGGGGGAGGGTGGAGGAGACTGGGAGAACATGCAGATGGGAGAGAAAAGGAGCAAGCAGAGGCCTGGGGGCCGCTGGAAAGGCAGAGGGGAGGTGTGTGCCCGGGTGGGCGCCCCGCAGCGCAGGGAGAAGGGGACCGGGAGAGACACGAGTGATAAGGGCAGATACGGCGGAAGCTCACGGGTGATGGGCCAAGAGCAGGAAGGCGGCTGCTCAGGGTGAAGACTGCTGGCCGGCGGAGGGCTGAGCCTTGGCAGGGGTCTCCAGGAGTGTGCACACGGTTTACCACAGCAGCGCCCGTGGCCGGCCGTGTGCTAGCTGGGTGGGAGGAGGGAGGGGGCAATGGCATCACCAGTGAGCAGGGCAGAGCCAGCTCCAGTCCTGGGACCACTATCCAGCCGGGGCCTGCCAGCCACCAGGGTAGGGGTGGCGGGGACCCTATGGATGCAGGCGCCCATGGTTCAGGACTCATTTACTAGTGATCGCTAAGATGCTTGCCCCCACTGCATTCCAGCACCCGGATCGGATTCTGAGTCAGTGTGGGAACTATGGCCTGGCCTCAGGTCTTCTGGGTGAGATCACAAGGGATGACTCCACACCGGCTGTTCACCTTTTGTCTTTGCAAAATAGGGTCCCGTCCTACCAGACAAGGGGGTGAGGGCCTCCTAGAACAATCACATGAGCGTGCTGTGCATCCCTTACCGGGCTATGCAAACCGGGGGTGGCGCACATTATTATAACAGGCAAATGGGGCAGGGATGGCACCCACTGGATTAGACCTTTACCCACAGATGTTACTGAGGCTGCACAATCAACGGCCCTCCAGTGCCCCCGTGCCTGCTTGGACAGGCCCCTCAGAGCTCAGGAAACTACTAGAAGGTGGCCTGTTACCCTAAGCACCCAGAGCCCTGCAGCGTGTCCACAGGCTCTGAAGAGATTCCCTGGGCTGGACGGCGAGGCTCGGGGTCAGGCTCTGCTGGAGCCCACAGGCTGCGCTGCCACGGAACCCAGGTCCTCAAGGAAGACCTGCTATCTTTGGAGGGAAGCCCAGGGGGCCTGCTGTGAGTTCTCCTTCCAGGAATCCCACAGGTCTTGGTAGCCTCCATGTGCCTCTTCTGTCTCTGGGCATCACATGTGGTGAACAGGTGGTCTGTGGACAGTGAAGGGGGCCGCCAGCCCCAGATGCCTGCACGCCCAGACATCACCCCTTTGTCACTTTTCAGCGTGACTGTTGCTCCCACCGTATTGCCTCCAAGCCCCACACTAGACATTCTACATGCGGTGTTATTCCCACAACAGCATGGGCAGATGAGGAGTCCCAGATGTAAGTGGCCCGAGGTTTCCAAGCTAGCAATGATGCACGTGAGGTCTGACCCCAGGTTCATGTGCTCCCAGGCTCGTCCTCTGAGCAGCACCCCCTCTGCTGGGAAACCCCTCACAAGGAAAACCAACCAGGTATTGCCACATCCTTTGGGGAACCCCTTTAACCCACAACGAAGGACGTCAAGAGCCATGCCCCAGGGAGCTGTGCAGACTAGTGGTCAGAGGGGCAGGATGGCAGGGGACACTGGCGGCAGGAAGCTCAGGGGTGGGGGGTGGGGGGGCTGCGCTACTAACCAGTTACCTGTCCCACCACTGAATCCTTCCTTTCACCTGGCTCCGCCTTCAGCTTCGCATCGCCTCACAACTCAGGTGGGATGCACATTCCGACACATTCGTGGAGGAACACGTTTTCCATTGGGCCCTGAGAACGTGATGTGATGTTTTCCCAGTCTCTAATCAACTGACACAGATGCCAGCCCTGCACGTTTCCATCACTGTGTAGAGTGTCTGGATGACACTAGTCAGAATATGAGCTTCCAGGTGGACTGTGGGTGATGTCAGGTAAAGCAGAAGATCAACCGTCTCTATGTCTTTATGATGCAAAGACCAGTGAGGGGCTCCACGCAGTGACAATCAAGCTCATGGTCACAGTCCCTGGGTGGATAGAATCCGACTGCTTTAGGTCAAGCCTTTGTGCCCTCAACAGAGACACATGTGTGACCAGCAAATTAGCTGTCCACTGGGCCCCACAGTTTATGCGTGTTCTGTACGCTGGCTCTGATTATTGCATGAGTTAAAATATGAAACAAGCATGCATGTACATGCACACACACACATATACACACACATCCCTAGGTTGTAACTACTAGTCTAACTACCTGATCGTAGACATACGGTAATGTACTATTGGTGGTAATTTTTCAGATGTTGACAAAAACGCAACCAACCCTTCCGCCCTTTGAAATCAAGTTTTCAAAATTAATCAAGAGTTGTGTTGGTGTCTTCTCTCCCCCAGCCTCTATTGTCTGTCTCGCACTCTCGCACACAGGGACACACGCACGTGCTCTTACACACGGAAGGAGCAACCGTGTTTGTAATACCAACCAGGGCAGCTCCCAGTCTCAGGCTGTAAAGCCACTGCTTTCTTCACTGGTAAGTTCCACGCGGACCCAGCTTCACAGCCTCCGGAATAGCCCTCCGACAGCCTCTGGGCGGACACTTGTGCAGGCCTAGCGTGGATTAGCTTCATGTTCTTAGGGGATGAGTTGGTGTTTTAAAAAAACAGCACGAGGGGCGCCTGGGTGGCTCAGTCGTTAAGCGTCTGCCTTCGGCTCAGGTCATGATCCCGGGGTCCTGGGATCGAACCCTGCATTGGGCTCCCTGCTCGGCAGGAAGCCTGCTTCTCCCTCTCCCACCCCCCCGCTTGTGTTCCCTCTCTCGCTGTGTATCTCTCTTTCAAATAAATAAATAAAATCTTAAAAATTATGAATAAAAAATAAAATAGGGGCGCCTGGGTGGCTCAGATGGTTAAGCGTCTGCCTTCGGCTCAGGTCATGATCTCAGGGTCCTGGGATCGAGTCCCGCTTCTCCCTCTGCCTTTCTCTCTCGCTCTGTCTCTCATGAATAAAAAAAAAAAAAAAAAAAAAATTAAAAAATAAAAAATAAAAAAACATCACGAGGGGAACAATTCCAGGTTCAGATCCCAGCTTTACTCCCACTAGCTGTGAGACTTCACACAAGCTATGTAACATCTTTGGGTCATAATTTCCTCCAATAAGTGGGAAGATAAAGGACCTCCCAGAGGACTGGAGCGAAGGCTTTATTGAAAGCATCCAGCAGAAACAGAGGCAAATAGTTGTACCAATAAAGAAAAGGGCCAGAGAAGGTAAATGCTGACCCAAAGCCATGCGGACGAGGCACCCTGCAAACATAGGGATGCACCTGCGCCTAGCAGGTGAGCTCCCAGATCCCCTTCCCCGGCGTTTAAGCCTAGGAATTCCAGGCCTCACTTCCTGGACCACCTGGGGCAGACCGGCTGCTTGCCCTCTGCAGGCCTCTCTCTCAGCAAGCCCCCTGCGGGCATCTGGCCTGGCTAGACTCTCAGGGCCCGTGCTGTGCCTCTAACTCTGGATTCACACCCCCTGGGTCACAGCGGGTCGTCAAGGTTAGACGGAAGGCAGAGCAGGAACCTACAGCCAAGATGTGTCCGCCACACATAGAGGTACCTGGTTTCCTGGCAGGTGAAACCCAAGCAAGCAAAGACAGTGACCTCTTTGTTTGAAATCCACAGAGGCAAAGACTTCTCTTAGCTCGCTGTCTCACTATTTTCTCTGTTAGTGCCAAGAAATTACTCATTTTATCTATAAATGTTCCCTATAAAATTGAACTCACTTCCTTGTTATCAAACCTGCAGCAACAGGGAATGAATTATCAGAGTCTACTCAAATAATTCATGTTCCCATATCCCCCCTAAGCCAACCAGGGGCAACTTAGAGTCAGCATCCTTCCAATCTGGAAGAGGTCTCAGGCAGCAAAGGACCATCCACTTCTCATTTTGCAGGTGATAGAAGAAAGGTCCAGGAGGGTAAGCAGCCTGTTTTTATTCTCGTGGGCCCTAATTTCTCTTTTAATCATTACTTTCCATTCTG
>NW_027748980.1:0-304 GCF_054177405.1 Leptonychotes weddellii | reverse complement strand
TAAATAGAATAATAAACATTTAGAGAAGAAAGTATATATACCAAAACTATTTATTGAGCCCCTACTATTTCGAAAACACTGTGCTAAATGAAGGACTTAAATTATATAATCTCTGACAGGTATGAGTTGATATCTCATTGTAATTTTGATTTGAATTTCCCTGATGATCAGTGATATTGAGCATCTTTTCATGTGTCTGATGGCCATCTGGATATCTTCTTTGGAAAAATGTCTATTCATGTCTTCTGCCCATTTTTTTAAGTGGATTATTCATTTTTGGGGTGTTGAGTTTTATAAGTTCTTT
>NW_027748979.1:0-304 GCF_054177405.1 Leptonychotes weddellii | reverse complement strand
ATGCTAATGACTCTCATTCATCTTGTGGATCTCTCCCTCATTCTCTCTGTCTACTCTTAGAATAAGGTGAACAATTCCTCTCATTTTCTCCAGAACTTTCTCCAGGGCTTTAGCCCTGAAAACCATGCATCTGGAAAAAAACTTTTTGTCTTAGGCAACCTAGGATCATTGGTCACTTTACCCTAGAAACTAATATTTACGTTTCTATATATAAGGCAAGGAGAAATTGCCAGGATGAAAGGAGGAAGGAAAACATATTTTACTGTAACCAGGTCTTTACATCTACAGGTTGGGCATACCACCT
>NW_027748978.1:0-304 GCF_054177405.1 Leptonychotes weddellii | reverse complement strand
TCTTTGAATAAAAGACTTTATTTCATTGTCTTATTTATCATTAAATAATTAACATATATGAGTAAGAGATCTGTAGTAGTTAAATTGTTTATTTTTCTTTTTTTCTTTTTTTTTTGTGGGTTTTTTTTTTATTCTTATGTTAATCCCCATACATTACATCATTAGTTTTAGATGTAGTGTTCCATGATTCATTGTTTGTGCATAACACCCAGTGCTCCATGCAGAACGTGCCCTCCTCAATACCCACCACCAGGCCAACCCATCCTCCCACCCCTCTCCCCTCTAGAACCCCCAGCCTGTTTTT
>NW_027748977.1:0-304 GCF_054177405.1 Leptonychotes weddellii | reverse complement strand
TTGCTTCTCACTGCTCCTGAAGCTACAAGTACCAAATGCCCTCATACAAATTTTAGAAAATAATCCCTTTTAATTTTTGCAAACCTATTTATTCCAACCCTCCCTTTTTTGTTTTTTGTTTTTTTGGTTTTTTGGTTTGTTTTTTTTTTTTTTTTGATTCAGCCATGACTCCAGTGAGCCTGGGTCTATTACTAGAGATTCTAATTGAATAAATCTGGGATAAACTTGGGGATCTGTCTTTAAAGAAAAAAGTTCTCAGGGTTCTAGTGTGAAGCAAAATTTGGAAAATCCTAGAAACAGATTT
>NW_027748976.1:0-304 GCF_054177405.1 Leptonychotes weddellii | reverse complement strand
GATGATTAGAATTTTCCTAGCCTAGCTGTGGCTCCACACATTTTAAAGGTTATTTCTTCCCCACGATCCAGATCCTTTCCTGCCCATCACTGGAGAACGTGTTCATATCTTGGTGTGACCCTTGCCTTGCATGTTTGTGCAGCACCCATGTGATAGGTATGTTCTAGAAGCCATCCCGACATGGAATGGGTGACTCTTCATGGAAATGACTGAAACCTGTATTAATACGTCCCCTTAGCCAGATCTCCCAGAAGGACTTTGGACATTTCAGGGCTACCTGACATATGGGCAAGTAGAGCAATGG
>NW_027748975.1:0-304 GCF_054177405.1 Leptonychotes weddellii | reverse complement strand
GGGGCCTGCAACATTTCTTGATTTCATGCAGACTCGATGATGCCAGCTACAAATGTGATCTCAGTGCTCTGGGGTTGTGTGAGGGGGTCCAATTCTTGTTTCATTATGCACAGGAGTACTCTGTTCTTTCTGCAAAGAATGGCAGAGTCTACAAATGCACAAAGGGTGGTTAGTAAAATCATTTGTGTGACCTAAAAAAGGAAAACATTTAAAAAATATTTTATTTATTTATTCCAGAGAGAGAGAGAGAGTGAGTGGGTGGGGGAGGAGCAGAGGAAGAGGAACAAGCAGACTCCGTGCTGAG
>NW_027748974.1:0-304 GCF_054177405.1 Leptonychotes weddellii | reverse complement strand
CCCTGCTTGCCCTGATCTCCCACCTCACCATGGTGTCCCCTGAGTTACGAAAACTGTGTGTCCAGCCGGCTGGGCAGCTGTGGTGAGTTCCTGACCCAGCACGTCCGGCCTTCTGGTTCCCACTCTGCACTCCAGTGTGCCCTCCTCTGGGACACTCTTATGGGGTTAGAAAGCTTGGAAAGCCTCCTTCCCATCCCTGCCCTGCCTCGCCTATCAATTCCAGATTGCCTGGTGGACAGTGATGCGTGGGGTGGGCTTTTGTGCGGTTTCATCTTCCCCATGCATTGACACTTGCACGGAGTGG
>NW_027748973.1:0-304 GCF_054177405.1 Leptonychotes weddellii | reverse complement strand
GTTACAACAAGGACTAAGATCAAGTTCCTGGCTTCAAGAATTTCAGTCAAGCAGAGAAGTCATACAAGAAAGTGAATACTTGCAGTATGAACAACGTGGGTAATGAAAATATGTATAAAGAACAAAGATAGTATAAAGGAGATGGGCAGTATGTAACAGGAGAGAGTGACATTCTGAGAAACTAGAGTTGAGGTGATACACAGAAAAAAATTTAAACAGTTAATATGAATTTTCCTGCAAAACAAGTGTGGGAAAAGAAACTATGTCCAATGTTATGAAATCTGAAAGTAGCATATGTGTGCTG
>NW_027748972.1:0-304 GCF_054177405.1 Leptonychotes weddellii | reverse complement strand
TGCTGGAGCCAGATGCCTAATCTTGGGCTCCAGCACTTAGAATCAACGCATCAGTCTGGAACAGAGCCTGACACAAAGCAAATGCTAAACTAATGCCACTTATTACTAAATTTAGCCTTAAGTGTTTTACGGTTTTTGTCAACTATTGTGACTAGACTATTTGCCCATTTTAATCTATAGATGCTTATTTCTAGAATTGTGAAAACATTGATTTTTATACCTTTTGTATGTTTATCTTGAATGCAGCTACCATATTAATATTTTCATTGATTCTAGTAGGTTTTTTGTTTGTTTGCTTTTTACT
>NW_027748971.1:0-304 GCF_054177405.1 Leptonychotes weddellii | reverse complement strand
TGTATAATACTGAGCGAGCAACAGAGTGAGGGGACATCAGTGTACCCAGACACAAACCTCACTGTAGACTGGAACTGGCCATACAGCGGGTGCACACTATTTACTAATTCTGTCTTCAAACACCACAGGCAGATGCATATGGAGGAAATCTGCAGGTTTCCTGTCAGTGTCTGGGGCTTCCTTTCCATAGAGCAGTTTCCCCCAGGGAGCCTCTCTGCACACATGATTCTGTGCTTACCTATTCACTCTCTGACATTTAAAAAAAAAAAAAAAAGGAAATCAACTGTACTAACAAGCACAAAAG
>NW_027748970.1:0-4436 GCF_054177405.1 Leptonychotes weddellii | reverse complement strand
CTATACACTAACAATGTAACTGTAGAAAGAGAAATTAATGAATCAATTCCATTCATAATAGCAACAAAAACCATAAGATACCTAGGAATAAACTTAACCAAAGATGTAAAGGATCTATATTCTAGAAACTACAGAACACTTATGAAAAAAATTGAAGACACAAAATGATGGAAAAAGTTCCAAGCTCATGGATGGAAGAATAAATATTTTTAAAATGTCTATCCTGTGCAGAGCAATTTACACTTTCAGTGCCATCCCTATTTAAATGCCATTTTTCAAAGAGATGGAATAAACAATTCTTAAATTTGTATGGAAGCAGAAAAGACTCCGAATTGCCAAAGGAATGTTGAAAAAGAAAACCAAAGCTGGGGGCATCATGTTGCCTGACTCAAGCTATATTACAAAACTGTGATCACCAATACAGCATGATATTGGCACAAAAACAGACACAGAGACCAATGGAATAGAATAGAGACTCCAGAAATTGACCCTCAATTCTATGGTCAACTAATCTTTGATAAATCAGGAAAAAATATCCAATGGGGGGAAAAAAAAGTCTCTTCGATAATGGTGCTGGAAAAATTGGATAGCTACATACAGAAGAATGAAATTGGACCATTCTCATACACCAAACAAAGATAAACCCAATGGATGAAAGACCTCAATGTGAGACGAATCCATCAAAATCCTAGAGGAGATTTTGGCAGTTACCTCTTCGACATTGGCCACAGTAACTTCTTTCAAGACATATATCTAAAGACAAGTGAAACAAAATCAAAAATGAACTTTGGGGACTTCATCAAGATAAAAAGCTTCTGCACAGCAAAGGAATCAGTCAACAAACTAAGAGGCAACCCACAGAATGGGAGAAGATATTTGCAAATGATGTTACAGATAAACGGCTGATATTCAAGATCTATAAAGAACTTCTCAAACTCCATACACACAAAACAAATAATCCAGTCAAAAAATGGACAGAAGACATGAACAGACACTTCTCCAAAGAAGACATACAAATGGCTAACAGACACATGAAAAATGCTTAACATCACTAGCCATCAGGGAAATACAAATCAATACCACAATGAGATACCACTTTACACCAGTTAGAATGGGTAAAATTAACAAGACAGGGAACGAGTGTTGATGAGGTTGTGGAGAAAGGGGAACCCTCCTACA
The DNA here is from genome assembly GCF_054177405.1 of Leptonychotes weddellii. Lineage (NCBI taxonomy): Eukaryota > Metazoa > Chordata > Mammalia > Carnivora > Phocidae > Leptonychotes > Leptonychotes weddellii. Next base: position 3,257 of record NW_027748970.1, on the reverse strand, counting down.
CTGTTGGTGGGAATGCATGCTGGTACAGCCACTCTGGAAAACAGTATGGAGTTTCCTCAAAATGTTAAGAATAGAGCTACCTTACAACCTAGCAATTGCACTACTAGATATTTACCACAAAGATACAGACGTAGTGAAAAGAAGGGGCACGTGCACACCAATGTTCAAAACAGCAATGTCCACAATAGCCAAACTGGAAGGATCCAAAATGCCCTTCAACAGATGAATGGATAAAGAAGATGGGACACATATACACAACGGAATATTACTCAGTCATCAGAAATGATGAATACCCACTATTTGCATTGACATGGATGGAACTGGAGGGCATTATGCTAAGTGAAGTAAGTCAAGCAGAGAAAGACAATTATCATATGGTTTCATGCATATGTGGAACATAAACAATAGCATGGAGGACCATAGGGGATGGGTGGGAAAACTGGAGGAGAAATCAGAGAGGGAGATGAATCATGAGAGACTATGGAACCCAAGAAACAATCTGGGGGTTTCAGAGGGGTGAAGCATGGGGGGACCTCATGATGATGGGTATTGAGGAGGGCACATGCTGTGATGAGCACTGGGTATTATACTTAACTAATGAATCATTGAACACTACTCAAAAACTAATTATGTACTATACAGTGGCTAACTGAACATAAAAAAAAAATAGGAAGACATTTGTTATGGCAAGTACTGGGTGTTATATGTAAGTGACGAATCACTATATACTACTTCTTAAGCCAATATAACACTATATGTGAACTGATTAGAATTTAAATAATAATTTAAAAAAAATCATAGAGACTCATAGTCAGAAAGTGAAGCTACAGAATGTTAGACTCAGGGGAAATGTGATAAAGACATTTCTAGTGAAGTCTATGGAGATTCAAAAGGCTTTGAAAAGGGAAATGAATAAAATTTAGGCCCCCAGATGTGACTATTGTGTATATTTCCATTGCTACAGTTGACCATTTGACTATATCATTAATCTGCACTGTCAAAATGTCATAATTCCTGAAATACAGATTATTTTCCCTTAAAGTAAATGTGACCTGTATTTACTTTAGCATGGGTGTAAAGTGAAAATTGGAGAAGCAATCCTAAAATAAAGGAAAAGAATGATGATGTGGATTTTGTTGAGTGGAAGTCCTGATGTCATTAGTTTTAATTCCCTGGGCTTGGCCAGTGGATTTGCTTATAGCACAATGATAACTCTGGAAAGCAGCTCTGTATCTTGCTGTGGGTTCCTGAACTATGAGTCAGTTCTAGGCCATTGGCAATACTGGTAACAAAAGTGTTATCTGAACAATTTATGAGTGTGGGCTCTGGGATAAATTCCATGGATTTTTTTTTTTTTCAGAAATATGCTGGAGGCCATTTTTCATGCTCTTGTTACAGCCAAATTGCACAGAAGCTTTCATTTGATCTGAGAGCCCCAAATAAATTCAGTGGTTGAAAATCAGCCACCACTGAGGCTGACTCCTGATGCTGAACTCTGGAGGTCCTTTTTACGAGGAATGTGTCAGCATCTACTTCTCTGGGAAATAAAGAACTTTTTAGATATTGAAGGCAGCTGAACCTGATGGGCAGATGGGTGGATGAGAAAAGCTGATGGGCTGGAGCATATATATATATGTTGGGTTTCAAAAAACATCCTAAGGGTGTCTGGGGGGCTCAGTTGTTAAGCACCTGCCTTTGGCTCAGGTCATGGTTCCAGGGTCCTGGGATTGAGTCCCATATCGGACTCCCTGCTCGATGGGAAGCTTGCTTCTCCCTCTCCCACTCCCCCTGCTTGTGTTCCCCCTCTCACTGTGTGTGTGTCTCTCTCTGTCAAATAAATAAAATCTTTTTTTTTTTTTTTTAGATTTTATTTATTTGTGAGAGAGAGAATGAGAGACAGAGAGCATGAGAGGGAGGAGGGTCAGAGGGAGAAGCAGACTCCCTGCTGAGCAGGGAGCCTGATGCGGGACTCGATCCCGGGACTCTGGGATCATGACCTGAGCCGAAGGCAGTTGCTTAACCAACTGAGCCACCCAGGCGCCCCCAAATAAATAAAATCTTAAAAAAAAAAAAAAGAAAGAAAGAACACAGCCTGAGCAAGATGTCACAATATGAAGAAAAAAAAATATATATATATAGAAGGAGCAATGCTATAAAGAGCTGTCAAGGACTGAGAGTGATCAACAGGAGAAATGAGGAGGAAGGGAAGTATCAGGTTTTTGTCATGGGGAGAGACCTGGGAGAAGGGGCTGCCACCATTTTGAAAGGTCTTGATGGCTCATCTTGTCAGTCTGCCCAACAAGTCTGCTAAAGGGCAGTAAATCTGTCACTTCTCAATGGAAAGGAGCTTTACACAGTTCTGTCAGTCTCTGACTAGAGGGTCCCTCTGCCCTTCTGTGGAATCATCCCACCCCTTCTCCCATAGAAGTTACTACAGTGAAAAGTTGTGGAACACATTTTGAGACTTCAGGGCATTTGGACATAGGCAGCTCTACATCTAGTTTACTTGCCTGAACAGAAAATGCAGTCCTTTGGTTTATAGCACAAAATGCAGCCCACACTAAGAGGGCTTACTCAGTGAGACTCCTGCTAATGGCTTTCAGGAGGATGCAAAATGTCCACTACAGGACTGATGCTGCCTGGAACTCAATGGGGATGAAGGACTGGCTCTCATCACCTTTGCCATAGAAATGCAGGGACCAAGGGAAAAAAGCAAAGCAGCAGGTAAAATAGAACACATTTAATAAATGATGATCAGGTAAATATGCATTTACTAATTACTAATGCATTCTTACTTCATATCACAGATAAGTGTCAAATTTAAGTGGATTTCAGTTCTAAGTATCAGCCAAAGAATATACAGCTTTTAAAAAATCACATAGATCACTGTTTCCTACTCTAAGAGAAATATTTCAAATAAGACACAAAATCTACTGACAGTACAATAAGCGGATAATTTTGGCTATATTAAAATAATCAAGTTCAATTAATAAAAAGAAATCATAAAGGGGATCAAAAGAAGCCCCAAAATGAAAAAGAGTATTTTGAACAGGTCAAAGAAAAAATATTAAAAAATAGGAAAAGCCGGACTGAGGAAAATGATGGCTGAGGAGTAGGGGACCCTATTCCAACTGGTCCTAGAATTGAGATGGATATCTACCAGACCACTCTGAGCACCCATGAAATCAGCCTGAGATATAAGAAGATCTGGATCTCTACAAACAGAAGATCGCAGGCAGTTGGTTTTGGGGTATGAA
>NW_027748969.1:0-304 GCF_054177405.1 Leptonychotes weddellii | reverse complement strand
ATAGCACCTTCTATGTACAAATGAAAGAATAGCATATTACCAATAAACATATGAAAATACATTCAAGTCAAAGGAATATAAATACATATAAATAAAATACAAATAAAAATGAAATCACATTTTCACCTTCTAATTTGACAAAAGGAACAGAAAGATGTTTGATGGCATCTACTGTTGTCAAGGACATAAGGAAGCTGGCCCTTGGGTACACTATTGGTGGGAATGTGAATTAAAACAATCTCTTGCATACCACCTCACACCAGTCAGAATGGCTAAAATTAACAAGTCAGGAAACGACAGATGT
>NW_027748968.1:0-304 GCF_054177405.1 Leptonychotes weddellii | reverse complement strand
TAAAATTTAAAAAAAAAGAAATGCGTCGAATAGGCTTTTGCTCCTAGTGATGGTAGACCAGTCCTCCTCCTGACATTAATTAAGGTATATACACACTCATACACGTGTATCATTTATACTGGAGAACCAGTATGGGAGGGTAAAGGTCCTTGATTTGGGTTTTTCCTCTGGGGGCACTTACCAGTTCAGGAAGAGGCAGCCAAAAATTCTATGCAGCACTTTTGGCCGTCTCATGGGCATAAAGTCACAAATGTTGGTTTTGTACTTGTAAGAGAGCCTAGGTCACCTCAACAGGGTGAACCAG
>NW_027748967.1:0-304 GCF_054177405.1 Leptonychotes weddellii | reverse complement strand
TAATAGAAGTGATAGCTCCACTAAGGAACCATGCAATGGCTAGAAAAAATAAAGTTAAGATATCTACAGGCAAAATGGTAAACTGAAGAAATCACTGAGCTAGACGTTATACCTCTCATCTGTGGCAAATCATTTAAACTTCCAGCCTCCATGTTCTTAAGTGGTTAAATGAATAGCTTGGACTAAAATAATACTCGCCTAATTATATTTGATCATATTCTGTTTTTTTCTTTTTTTTTTTAATCTTTTTCTTTTTCCTTTTTTTTTTTTTCTTTTTTCTTTCCCTTTCTTTTCCCCTGGTTTC
>NW_027748966.1:0-304 GCF_054177405.1 Leptonychotes weddellii | reverse complement strand
TTGTTTTTAATAGTGAAATTCCAGTGTTTGGTACCAAATCTCCTGGCTCTTGCTCTGGTGACAACTCCAAAATCTCAATGGCTTACAGGAATTGAGTATTTCTTCCTCTCCTTCTGTGGAGATTCCAGTCAGCTCCCCTGGTTTCCTTCAAGAATCCAGGTGAGGCAACAGCTCTTCTTTACCTTCAGGAAGAAGGCAGTAGCCAGGGACCAAGCTGAACCATGTTCTATTCAAAGGCTCAGTTCAGAAGATTGGACCATTATATTTGCTCACATTTCATCAGTCAAAGCAATTTGTGTGGCCA
>NW_027748965.1:0-304 GCF_054177405.1 Leptonychotes weddellii | reverse complement strand
CATTTCAGAGACGATCTGGGTTAACATTTTTGCTTATATCCTTCCAGATTTAAACACACACACATACTTAAAATTATTCAGAGACATCTTATTCACACTGTTACGTAACCTATTTTTTATCAACTTAACAATATATCAAACTTTTCCCCAGGTTATTAATTATTCTTTTATAACATTATTTAAAATTCCTGCATATTTTTCCATGACATGGTCTACAATTTATTTAAATGACTCCTAATGCTTGGCATTTAACGTGATCCTTAATTTCTCACTATTATAAAAATCAGAGCAATAATTATCCGCT
>NW_027748964.1:0-304 GCF_054177405.1 Leptonychotes weddellii | reverse complement strand
TGTTGTATTCATGCCTGCCAACAACATCCGTTCTGCAGCCCATGGATCAAGGAGTAATTCTGACTTCCCAGTCTTATTATTTAAGAAATACATTGCATAAGGCTATAGCTGCCATGGGTAGTGATTCCTCTGATGGATCTGGGCAGAGCTAATTGAAAACCTTCTGGAAAGGACTCACCATTCTAAATGCCATTAAAAACATTTGTGATTCATGGGAAGAGGTCAGAATATTAACATGAACAAGAGTGTGAACAAAATTGATTCTAACCCTCATGGATGACTTTGAGGGGTTCAAGATTTCAGT
>NW_027748963.1:0-304 GCF_054177405.1 Leptonychotes weddellii | reverse complement strand
TAATAGAAGTGATAGCTCCACTAAGGAACCATGCAATGGCTAGAAAAAATAAAGTTAAGATATCTACAGGCAAAATGGTAAACTGAAGAAATCACTGAGCTAGATGTTATACCTCTCATCTGTGGCAAATCATTTAAACTTCCAGCCTCCATGTTCTTAAGTGGTTAAATGAATAGCTTGGACTAAAATAATACTCGCCTAATTATATTTGATCATATTCTGTTTTTTTCTTTTTTTTTTTAATCTTTTTCTTTTTCCTTTTTTTTTTTTTCTTTTTTCTTTCCCTTTCTTTTCCCCTGGTTTC
>NW_027748962.1:0-304 GCF_054177405.1 Leptonychotes weddellii | reverse complement strand
TTATTATAATATGAATTTTCCAAAAAGATGATCAAATTATCTTTCTCCCATGAAAATTAACATTCTTTTAAGTTTAAACTAAGAAAAGTAAAATGTTCCCCAGATAAGTTAAAGTAAAATTCTCCGTCACCTCTTTCAGGTATATACTCAAATGATTCCTTCTCAGTGAGGACTGTGTAAGCCAACATTTTTAACACTACAACCCTATTACTTTCCTTTTTTTTTTCTTGTGTACTTAATTCTGCATAAAACATTATATCTTTTCCCTTTCCTCCCTCCTTCCCTTCCTTCTTGCTTCTCTTTC
>NW_027748961.1:0-304 GCF_054177405.1 Leptonychotes weddellii | reverse complement strand
GAGCCTGGGTATAGCTGACATCAGTGGGCTGTCCATAGGTTCCGTAACTTTGCTGCCCATATGCCTGGGTGGTCTGTGCATATCCTTGAGTGGGTTGGGCGGTGTATGCACTGTAGCCCTGCTGGGCTGCCGCTTGGCTGTAGGTACTGTAATCCGTGGACGCCATTTTCTCTCCTTCCTTCTCGTTCTCTCCCCAATAAAACTTTATTTAAAACAACAGGAGGTGGGCCAGATTTGGCCCTCGGGCCGTAGCGTGCTGACTCCTGTACCAGGGCCTGATTTCATAAGCCTGCCTACAGCTCAT
>NW_027748960.1:0-304 GCF_054177405.1 Leptonychotes weddellii | reverse complement strand
GATTCCATGCTGACCACAGAGCCTGATGCAGGGCTCGATCCCACGGCCCTGAGATCATGACCTGAGCTGAAACCAAGAGTCGGACACTCAACTGACTGAGCCACTCAGGCACCCCTCTTTTTCTTTTTTTTTTTAAGATTTATTTACTTACTTGAGAGGAGTGGGGTGGAGGGGGCGCTTAGGGAGAGGGAGAGAATCTCAAGCCGACTCCCGCTGAGCGTGGAGCCCGACAGGGGGCTCAAATCTTCTGACTCTTGAGATCATGACCTGAGCCAAAAATCAAGAGTTGAACGCTCAACCGACT
>NW_027748959.1:0-4436 GCF_054177405.1 Leptonychotes weddellii | reverse complement strand
GGGGGGATGGGGTAACCGGGTGATGGGTATTAAGGAAGGCACGTGTTGTGATGAGCACTGGGTGTTATATGCAACTAATGAATCATTGAACACTACAACAAAAACTATGTTGGCTAATTGAACATAATGAAAAATTTTAAAAAAGTAAAATATCCAGAATGAGAAAGAGAAAGCAAAAAGGAAAGAAGACAAAGAAGTCAGTGTAAGATATATGAGAAATGAAGAATAAGTATAAGATATATCTAATTTTAGGAGTGCCTGGGTGGCTCAGTTGGTTAAGTGTCCGACTCCTGATCTCAGCTCAGGTCTCGATCTCAGGGTCATGAGTTCAAGCCGCATGTTGGGCTTGAGCCTACTTAATAATAATTATAATAATAAAAAGAAGATATATTGAATTTTAGTCAGACACAGGCAGAGAGAAGGAGAGAGAATGGAGCAGAATGGACATCTGTCAGGTAGAGTGAAACGATCACCAATGGAAGCATGGAAATACAAAAAGAATAAATATAAATTGAAGGGGAAAATATATGGGTTATTCTAAATGAATATTGGTTATGAAAAAATGGTAATAATAGTTTTATATGGACCTTAAAATATATGTAAAATTAAAATATATGTTTAAAATAACATAGAAGTTGAGGGACATGAGGGGAACTAAGGTGTTTTATTATCCTTGCATTTTTCTGGGAAGTACTGGAAGTATCTATAAAAATTAGACTCTAATAAGCAAAATCCATAGTGTATTCTTGAGAAAAGTCACTAAAAGAAAAAGAATTATACATCTAACAAGCTACTGAAGAGAAAATGTAAAACAATGATAAATACTTGGTTAGTCAGAAGATGACAAAACAAACAAACAAACAAAAATGACACCAAACACATGGGGGATGCAGGAGCAAATGCTACGATAGTAGATTTAAACAGAACTATATCAGCAATTACATTAAAGCTTAATGAACTAAAAAATTAAAAAATGAAGTTATCAATGAAACAGTAAAACAGACATAGCATAGATAAAATAAAGCTAAAAATTTATTTGCAAAGATTACGACTGATAAATCAATAGCATGACTGATCAAGGAAAAAAAAGGAAAATAGAGAAAGCATAAATTACAATATCAAGAATGAATGAGATCCCAACATTCAAGACATATATATTAAAAAGTTTTCTGGTGTAAAATTGTTATGGATAACTTTACAGTAACAAATTTGAGGATTTACACAAAAAGAAAAATTCCTTGAGAGAAACAACTTACCAAATCTGACAGAAGAAATAGAAAATATGATTGATCTTAAAATTATTGTTAAAACTGTAGGTTATTAAACACCTTCCCACAAAGAAAATTTTGGGCATGGATAGCTCAACCAATGAATCCTTCCAAACACTTAGAAAAGAAATGGCACCAATTGTATGGCTGCATAATACTCCAGTGTGTGTGTGTGTGTGTGTGTGTGTGTGTGTCTGTGTGACATCTTCCTAATCCAATTTGTCTATTGATGGACACTTAAGTTGCTTCCACATGTTGACTATTGTAAATAATGTTGTAATAAACATAGGGGTGCATATATTTCAAATTAGTGGGTTTTTTCCTTTGGGTAATATCCAGTAGTGGAACTATTGGATCATATGGTATTTCAATTTTAAATTTTCTGAGGACACTTGAGACTGTTATCCACAGTGGCTGTAACAATTTACACTCCCACCAATAGTCCATGAGCATTCCATTTTCTCCACATCTTCACCAGCATTTGTTATTTCTTGTGGTCTTGATTTTAGTCTTTCTGACAGGTGTGAGGTGGTATCTTGTGGTGGTTTTGATTTGCATTTCCTGATGATTAGTGACATTGAGCATCACTATGTTCTATAATATATATATTTTTAAAGATTTTATTTATTTATTCATAAGAGACAGAGAGAGAGAGAGGCAGAGGGAGAAGCAGGCTCCCAGCTGAGCAGGGAGCCCGATGCGGGACTCGATCCCAGGACCCCGGGATCATGACCTGAGCCGAAGGCAAACGCTTAACCATCTGAGCCACCCAGGCGCCCTGTTCTATAATATATTAACACTATGTAAAAACTAATGTAGCACTGTGTCAACTATACTCAAAAAAAGAGAAAGAAATGGCACCAATCATAAATAAAGTCTTTGATAAATTAGAAAAGTACCCTTTCAAACTACTTTAACTCTCTAGCAAATATCTTGACCCAAGATGGGACACAGACCTTACAAAAGGGAGAATTACAAAATATCAACAAACAGAATCCAGCAATATATATAAAGGATAGTCCACGGGGATTAAGACATAATTAAGCAAGGCAAGGGTGCTTTAATATCGGAAAATCTATCAGTGTAATTCCACACATTAATAAAATGGAATTAAGTTATATAACAATCTCAAAGGATATAGAACAAAATGATTTTACAAAATTAATTATTTATTGAAAAATTCTTAGAATATTAGTGAATAGAGAAACAATCCTGAGCCTGATAAATACTGTCCGTAAAACATGTAGCAAATATCAATAGTGGTGAATTATTTAAAGCATTCTACCTGAAATTGACAATGGGACAGGTAGAAAAGAAAAATGATATAAATTGGAAAAGATAGAATAGAAATGTTATTATTCACACATGGTGTTACTAACACAGAAAATCCAAAAGAATTTACAAATTATTAGAATTAATAAGTGAATTTAGCAAGGTTGCAGGATGCAAGAGTGATAAATAACAATTCATTATTTTTCTACAAATAAAAAAGAACAAACAAAAGGAAAGGACACAGTAAAGGCAATATCACTAGCAATAACATATAAAATAAAATATCTAGGAATCAATCCAAGGAAAGAACTGCAAGACACAAAACATTATTTAGAGAAATTAAAGGAAATCTAAACAAATACCATGCTCCTGGATTGGAAATCTCAATGATGTAAGATGTAAATACTGCCAAAATTGCTCCATAGAGACAATGTAATAAAAATTTTAAAACACAACAGGTTTTTCAGGGAAAAACTGAGAGCTTTCCCTCTAAGGTCAGGAAAAAGACAAGGATGTTCATTCTCAACATTGTTATTTAACATAGTATTGGAAGTCCTAGCAATCAGAACACAAAAAGAAATACAAGGCATCCAGATCAGCAAGGAAGAAGTCAAACTTGCATTATTTGCAGACAACATGATGCCCTATGTAGAAGACCCAAAAGACTCCACCAGAAAATTACTACAACTGATATATGAATTCACAAAGTCAGGGATATAAAATCAATGTACAGATATTTGTTGTATTTCTATACACCAATAATGAAGCAGCAGAAAAAGAATCAAGGAATTGATCCCATTTACAATTACAGCAAAAAACATAAGATACCTAGTAATAAATCTAAGCAAAGAGGTAAAAGATCTGTACTATGAAAACTGTAGAACATTTATGAGCCAGTGTTAGAACTAGATAATTCTGGATGTTAAAATTAGGATAATTTATTGTTTTGCACTTATTTTTCCTCATACTCTTTGATTTCTTTTATTAACAAGCAACATATTATAATATATTGAAGAAATCACATTCCTATATTTTTAAATAGATATATACCTCACCCTGCTACATTTTGTAAATGTAGCTACATGTTGTTAATTAAACCATGTGTTCAATTTACACCCACCATTGAAAACTTTAAAATCCTCAGCATCTATGTGCTAGATTTTGCTGCCTTTTTTTCTTTTTCTGAGTTTTTATTTAAATTCTAGTTAGTTGAGATACAGTGTAATATTAGATTCAAGGGTAATTATCTGTGTGTGAATTCACATTTATTTTTCTCAATAGATCCACATTTTATCAGTTTCCAGAATTCTTCTTCCTTAACCTTGGACTAATCTTCCAGAAACTAATACCTCTTGGGGTAAAGAAATCATTACCAAAGATTTACCTCTTTCTTGTTTCCTGACCTTTATTTTGTCATAGTCTAATAAAATAAAATCTAAACTTGTTATTTGAATAGCATGTGTGTTAGAAGCTGATCGCTGTACAATATATTAAAAAAGATCATCCACCATGACCAAGTGGGATTTATCCCTGGGATGCAAGGGTGGTTCAACATTCCCAAACCAATCAATGTGATAGAACACATTAATAAGAGGAGAGAGAACCATATGGTCCTCTCAATTGATGCAGAGAAAGCATTTGACAAAATACAGCACCCTTTCCTGATTAACTCTTCAGAGTATAGGGATAGAGGGAATATTCCTCAAGTTCATAAAATCCATTTATGAAAAACCCACAGCAAATATCATCCTCAATGGGGAAAAGCTGAGAGCCTTTCCCTTAAGATCAGGAACACGTCAAGGATGCCCACTCTCACCACTATTGTTCAACATAGTACTAGAAGTCCTAGCAACAGCAATCAGCCAACAAAAAGAAACAAAAGGTATTCAAATTGGC
>NW_027748958.1:0-304 GCF_054177405.1 Leptonychotes weddellii | reverse complement strand
CTGGGTGGCTCAGATGGTTAAGCGTCTGCCTTCGGCTCAGGTCATGATCCCAGGGTCCTGGGATCGAGCCCCACATCGGGCTCCTGGCTCAGCAAGGAGTCTGCTTCTCCCTCTCCCTCTGCCTCTCTCCCTGCTCATGCTCTCTCTCTCTCTATCTCTGTGTCTCAAATGAATAAATAAAATCTTTAAAAAAAAAAAAACTTACTTATAACCTTATCTACCAAATCTACATTACCCATAAATCCATAGGTTTTTAAATGCACAAAAGCAGGACTTAAGATTTAAAAATTTTTCTGAACTCTTT
>NW_027748957.1:0-304 GCF_054177405.1 Leptonychotes weddellii | reverse complement strand
AGTGGTTAAGCGTCTGCCTTCGACTCAGGTCCTGATCCCAGGCTCCTGGGATCGAGCCCCACATCGGGCTCCCTGCTCAGCGGGAAGCCTTTTTCTCCCTCTCCTGCTCCCCCTGCTTGTGTTCCCTCTCTCGTTGTCTCTCCTCTGTCAAATAAATAAAATCTTTAAAAAAAAAAGAATCTACTCCAGCTGATTTACACAGAAAAGTAGTCACAATTCGGAGGGCTGAGGAAACAGGTTCTATGCTGAACCTTTAGAAGGGAATCTCAAAACCACACTGGAGAACCAGGACACCAGGGGAGCT
>NW_027748956.1:0-304 GCF_054177405.1 Leptonychotes weddellii | reverse complement strand
TGCTTTCTGTGCATCTCTCGAGATGGTAGCATGATTTTTATTCTTCATTTTGTTAACGTGATGGATCACTTGGGTTGATGTGCACGTGTGAACCCTCCTTGCATTCTGGAACAAATCCCGCTTGATCATAGCATATGATCCTTTCAGCATATTTGTGAACTTGGTTTGCTAGTATTTTGTTGAACATTTTTGCCTCTGTGTTCATCATGGATATTGGCCTGTAATTTTCTTTTCTTGGGGGGTCCTTGTCTGGATTTGGTATCGGGATAATGTTGGCCTCAGGAAATGATTTTGGAAGCTTTCT
>NW_027748955.1:0-304 GCF_054177405.1 Leptonychotes weddellii | reverse complement strand
CGGGCTGTTGCTGAATTCAAGACTAAGGATTTGCAGGCAGCAGAGAGAACACGGCTGACCCATCTGTGGGCTGACATTGAATCAGGCCTGGGCTTCAGCCAGCTAGTCAGTAGTTTGTGAAGCCCTTCCTGAGGACCCAGGTCTTTTGGCTCAAAGAGTTCCGGGCCTCCTGCTCAAGTTCGGCGGTCACTTTCCTCTAAGTCAGGTTGCCCCTCACCTCTGGCCCTGCTCCATCCTTCCTGAGCCCCTTGGCAACCAGGCCGGGGAGCTGAGGCCGCTCCACCGGGGGGGGGGGGGGGGGGGG
>NW_027748954.1:0-304 GCF_054177405.1 Leptonychotes weddellii | reverse complement strand
GATTCCATGCTGACCACAGAGCCTGATGCAGGGCTCGATCCCACGGCCCTGAGATCATGACCTGAGCTGAAACCAAGAGTTGGACACTCAACTGACTGAGCCACCCAGGCACCCCTCTTTTTCTTTTTTTTTTTAAGATTTATTTACTTACTTGAGAGGAGTGGGGTGGAGGGGGCGCTTAGGGAGAGGGAGAGAATCTCAAGCCGACTCCCGCTGAGCGTGGAGCCCGACAGGGGGCTCAAATCTTCTGACTCTTGAGATCATGACCTGAGCCAAAAATCAAGAGTTGAACGCTCAACCGACT
>NW_027748953.1:0-304 GCF_054177405.1 Leptonychotes weddellii | reverse complement strand
GGGTTCAAAGGGGGGCAGACAAGGACCCCTCCCCATGGCTCTGCTGGGGAAAGGGGACACTCCCTGCAGCTCCAGAACTTGGGGTGTGGTGGACTTCCCCCCAGGAAGATTCAAGGAGACCTGGAGGAGCGGTGCCGCACAGGGCGGGGGCTAGGCGTCTCACTCCTGCGCTTGTGGCCTGGGGAGCGACTGTCCCCACGCTGGCCTCTGCAGGAACCCCGCTCACTGCTGCTCTGCTGGTCCCATGGCGAGGGCTGGGGCGAGGGGCGGCGGCGCTCCGCAGGCGAGTAGCTGAGGGACCGAG
>NW_027748952.1:0-304 GCF_054177405.1 Leptonychotes weddellii | reverse complement strand
AGTCGTTAAGCGTCTGCCTTCGACTCAGGTCATGATCCCAGGCTCCTGGGATCGAGCCCCACATCGGGCTCTCTGCTCAGCGGGAAGCCTGCTTCTCCCTCTCCCGCTCCCCCTGCTTGTGTTCCCTCTCTCGTTGTCTCTCCTCTGTCAAATAAATAAAATCTTTAAAAAAAAAAGAATCTACTCCAGCTGATTTACACAGAAAAGTAGTCACAATTCGGAGGGCTGAGGAAACAGGTTCTATGCTGAACCTTTAGAAGGGAATCTCAAAACCACACTGGAGAACCAGGACACCAGGGGAGCT
>NW_027748951.1:0-304 GCF_054177405.1 Leptonychotes weddellii | reverse complement strand
TGGATGAGAGTAAAACTTCAGCAGCTCCTTCTCTTGCCAAAGGGACCCCTGAAGGTCCAAAGAACTCAATTAATACTCAGGAGCCTTCATACCAGAAATCATTATTTTTTTTTTTTGAGGTCAAAACCATTGCTTAGAGGAAAACCAATTGTACAGCCAAATTATGTGTAAACAAGAAAGGAGATGAGAACCCTTGGTGAGGAAAATGAATATACAAGTAGCTATAATAATTTTAACCAGAATTTAAAGCAAAATCTTCTGAGTGCCAGAAGACAGAAAATTTGCAATTCCCCAATGTAATTGA
>NW_027748950.1:0-304 GCF_054177405.1 Leptonychotes weddellii | reverse complement strand
TACACAAAGTTCAAAATCATGTGTAAAGATGATTTGGCTTTCATATTAAGTGAAACAATTAGAATATAAAATGGAGTATATTATAGTATCTCCCCTCTGTAAGACAAATGAATAGAAAAACAAATAGGGATGCCTGGGTGGCTCAGTTGATTAAGCGTCTGCCTTCGGCTCAGGTCATGATCCCAGGGTGCTGGGATCAAGTCTCACATCGGGCTCCTTGCTCCACAGGGAGCCTGCTTCTCCCTCTCCCTGCCACTTCCTGGGCTTATGTGCACTCTCTTCCTCTCTCTCTCTCTCTCTCTCT
>NW_027748949.1:0-4436 GCF_054177405.1 Leptonychotes weddellii | reverse complement strand
GTAACTTCTCTGGGACTAAGTGTTTTTGACAAGAAACAAGGGATGTAAACATCTGAGAAAATGTGTGGCAAATGTCTAAAGCTCAAATCTAGAAACATTAATGTTCTTTTCTGTTATTGAACAGTAATGACAATTATAGCTGGTGTTTCTGAGTTTGCTATTTATTAGGCACTGTGCTAATTGCTTTACATGTTTATTTATTCCTCTATAATGAAGAGTAGTGGGGATTTTTATAGTTTACAATGTGGGGTAGCAGTAGATGGCAAGTATTAGGATCAAATCCCAAATCTGTCTAATTTCAAAGAGCTTATTTTTTTGTCTGTTTGTGCTTTCTAGAGTGACACTCAGGCAAATGGTGACAACCGAGATGAACTGAATAGCCCAAAAAGTTTAAAAGGGCAGTTACAAAGATTAAATGACATAATGTTTACATAGTGTTTAGTAAAAGGAAATCAATTAAGTTTATTATATTTCAGTCTTAGTTTTTTAAACTTTTATATTTTCTTGAATTAATTTTTAGAAATACCATAGCAGCATGTTGTATTTTTTCAGTAATTTTATATGATTCCATTTGAAATGACCTTAAATACTAGCATGGATTTTGCATGTGTCATGTCAACCCTATTGTTATATCAGATGAATGACTGAGGTGCTGTTGAAAATGCTGTGCAAAGTCAGGCTTTAAAAAGAGAACTTTGTTAGGTACAAGGTAGAGCTGCTAAACATTTTCTGTTAATGAGTTTCTCCCAGAAAGCCTCACAGTTGCATAGGAGTTTTCTTGGAATCTGATCTCTAAAGCCATACAAATGGTGCCTACAAAAGTGGGTACTTTTACCATGTGTGGTCTCTATAAACTATTAATTTGTTATAATAGCAAAATTCAGTTATTCCCACCATATTTCCAGAAGTTTTTCTCTGGATATGCAAGACCAATGAGACATGGTCTATTGCAATCATGGATCTCACAATCTTGTGTTGGGGAGAGATACATAAATGAAAAAATAAAGGAACTCTAGACTCTGAAATAAAAATCTGTACAGGTTACCATGGGAATCCAAGGTAGGGACATAGATCAGTAAACCATAGAAATGAACAGAGACCGAATTGTAGGATGATACCATACAGTGTTTGTCTTTCTCTGTCTGGCTTATTTCACTTAGCATAATGCCCTCCAGCTTCACCCGTGTTGTCATAAACGGCACTATGTCCTTCTTTTTTATGGCTGAATATAAATATATATAACATTTTCTTTGTCTATTCATCTATTGATGGCTACTTAAGTTGTTTCCATATCTTGGCATTTGTGAATAATGCTACAATGAACACAGGAGTGCAGATATCTCTTAGAGATAGTGATTTTTTTTCCCTTTGGATATATATCCAGAAGTGGGATTATTGGATCATGTGGTAGTTCTATTTTTAATTTTTTGAGGAATCTTCATATGGTTTTCCATAATGGCAGTACCAATTTACATTCCCCCCACCAGTATACAATGATTCCCTTTTCTCCACATCCTTGTTTACATTTGTTATCGCTTGTATTGTTGGTAATAGCTACTCTTATAGGTGTGAAATGATATCTCATTGTGGTTTTGATTTGCATTTCCCTGATGATTAGTGATATTGAGCACCTTCTCATGCACCTGTTGGCCATTTGTATATCTTCTCTGGAAAAATGACTGCTTAGGTCCTTTACCCATTTTTAATCAGATTACTTGGGTTTGTTTTTTGTTTTTTGTTTTTTTCTAATGAGTAGCATGAATTTCTTATATATTTTGGATATTAAACCCTTATCAGATATATGGTTTGCAAATATTTTCTCCCATTCCACAGGTTGCCTTTTCATTTTGTGGATGGTTTCCTTTTCTGAGCAGAAACTTTTTAGTTTGATGTAGTCACATTGTTTATTTTTGCTTTTGTGCTTGTGGTTTTGTTCTCAGATTAAAAAAAATAAGTGTTGTCATGACAAATGTCAAAGAGCCTTCTCCTTATATTTCTTCTAGGAGTTTTATAATTTCTTATCTTAGATTTAAGTCTTTAATCAATTTTGATTTAATTTTTGTGAGTGGTATAAGATAGGGGTCCAGTTTCATTCTTTTACATGTGTACATCCAGTTTCCCTATTGGTATTTATTGAAGAGACTATCCCCATTGTGTGTTCTTGGCGCCTTTGTCAAAGATCAGTTGATCAAATGTGTGGGGGCTTATTTCTGGGCTCTCTGTTCTGTTCCATTGATCTATATGTCTGTTTTTATGCCAGTAACATTCTAGTTTGATAACTATTGCTTTGTGATACAGTTTCAGATTAAGAAATGTGATGTCTCCAGCTTTGTTCTTTCTCAAGACTGATTTGACTATTCAAGGTCTTTTGTGGTTCCCATGAATTTTAGGATTGGTTTTTCTGTTTCTGTGAAAAATGCCATTGAAATTTTGATAGAGACTGCATTGAATCTATAGATCACTTCCCAAAAACTGTTAGAACTAAATCAACGAATTCAGTGAAACTGCAGGTTGCAAGATCAACATGCAAAAATCAATTGCATTTCTATACACTAACAATAAAATAACTGAAAGAGAAATAAAGAAAATAATGCCTTTTACAGTAGCATCAAAAACAATAAAATACTTAGGAATGAATTTAACCAAGCAGGAGAAAGACCTCTACACTAAAAACTATAACACATTGATGGAAGAAATTGAAGAAGTTCCAAATAAATGGAAATATATACCATGTTTTGGGATTGGAGGAATTTATATCATTGAAATATCCAAGGATTGGGACATTTGCTCCCTGCATGGCTCTGTCACAACAGATGAGTGGGGAATTGGATTTACTTCTGTGGGCTGAAATTAGGATGGAATAGATCACCTCCTTCCTTGGCTCCAGTGAAACCACATGGGAGGTGGTAAGTTGGTGAGGTATAGTTTTTTCCTTTGGTGTTTGTCTGTAGTAGGGTGGGAATTGCCAGAAAAATTTTATGCTAGTAGGCCACCCGCTTCCTGGCCTTTTGCCTTGGGGAAACAGGCTTTCCTTAGAGCTTTGTAGCTGTTTGTAGTTTAGGTTGGAGACTTATGCAGCATTCTGTTCTGGATATATGTAAGGCAGTAAGGAAACCCTGAGAACTCATTTCTGTGTTGTTCTTCAAGTTCCAAAGTCCCTATGTTGTCTTCTTTCTTTCCACTTTTCTGAGTCCTTCAGTGTCTACTTATTGTTATATTCAGGGTTTTTAGTTGTAAGAGGGAGGACCTAGGAAGAAAAGAGCTACTCTATCTTGGCCAGATTCAACTTATGTAACTTTTAAAAACAGGGAAATCTAATATGCTAGAAGTCAGGATAGTGGCTACCATTCAGGGAATAATGACTGGAAGGGTAGTGATAAAAGTACTGTTTCTTGATCTGGCCAATAATTATACATGTCTGTTCAATTTGTGGGAATTTGTTGAAATGTATTATGATTTGCGTGCTTTTTCTCATAGATGCCATTTTTTGATGACATGGTTTTTTTAAGATTTTATTTTATTTATTAGAGACAGAGAGTGCACAAGAGCAAGAGGAGGGGCAGAGGGAGAAGCAGATGCTCCACTGAGCAGGGAGCCCAATGTGGGGCTCAACCCCAGGACCTGAGAGGAAGGCGGATGCTTAACCGACTGAGCCACCCAGGTGCCCCTCAGTTAAATGTTTTGATGATGATGTAGGCATATTATTTGAAATGAAATTATATGTACTACCTAATGTCAAGCATAAAGAACAATTTACAGAGTATATGGTATTTCTACATATTTTTGTGAAGATATTTGTGAATGTGTGTGTGTGTTATACACAGATAAAAGTATGGAAGGCTACACTATAAAATATTGACAGTGGTCACTTCTGAGCAGAGACACTTTAGTTTTTTTTCCCTCTTTCTAATATATATTGTTATATTCTGAATTTCTTACCATGGGCAGGAGATTCTTATTTTTTCAATTTATCTTATTTCTAATTAAATATATAATTGCATTTATAAAAGCTAACATTGTTTTTACCACACTGGCTGAGCATAATGTGTATTCAACAGAGATCTGTTGAATGAATTAGTTACACATTACTCACATATTCAAAGGCATATATTAAATGCTCACTATCTCTCATACATTCTGATTTCAGAAATAAGTATACTCACTCTTAAGAACATTGTTGCCTAGAAAAATTCAACTCCTCTAGCAGTGTTTTTTTTTTTCCCACAGTTAAAGTAGTTAAGAGGACATTTTTTTTATTATGTTATGTTAGTCACCATACAGTACTTCATTAGTTTTTGATGTAGTGTTCCATGATTCATTGTTTGCAATAACACCCAGTGCTCCATTCAATACGTGCCCTCCTTAATACCCATCACCAGGCTAACCCATCCTCCCACCCCCCTCCCCTCTAACACCCTCATTTTGTTTCTCAGAGT
>NW_027748948.1:0-14105 GCF_054177405.1 Leptonychotes weddellii | reverse complement strand
TATATATATATATATATATATATACACACCACATCTTCTTTATCCATTCATCTGTCGATGGACATCTTGGCTCTTTCTACAGTTTGGCTATTGTGGACATTGCTGCTATAAACATTGAGGTGCACATACCCCTTTGGATCCCTATATTTGTGTAATACAATATTCTTGACAACTAGTTCAAAATGTACAATATATATAAATAAATATAAATATATATTATATATTTATATATTATATAATGATATATGTGATAATATAATAATGATGTATTATGTATTATATACAATATATATATTAGGATAAATTCTGAAGGTATTAAGAGGGCCTGGAAACTCAGATGGCTTCACAGGTACCTATATATTTTTATACACACACAACTATTCAAGCCAAACCAAAAATAATACTTTGTAGAAGGCTCTTTCCCCCAACAATCCAAATTCTATCTAATCCTGAATTCTTGTTCAAGTTCTAGCTTCTCCGTGGTCTTCCCGAATAAATCCAGCCCACATCTTCTCTCCTTTGTCAAAGTAGAAATCTCTACGTCACCACCACCATCACACTTTTATTGCATACCTACTAAAGAGTAGAACCATATTCCTGAAGTCAACAGGTTGTTCCCAAACCTGAAACTGATTAAAGCTAGTTGTGAAGACAAGATGCACACCCAGCGTTTAAACAACTAACCACAGCAGGCGAACCCAGGAATGTGGATGAGGATAGGCTCATGGAGACTGGGTTGGGCAGAGGTGGCAAGGTTTCATGGAAGAGGTGGGGTTCCAGCTTGTCCTTGAAGAGGGGCCCTCTCATACGGCCAGAATGGAAAAGGGAAGCCTGGCAGCATGAACGAGACATAGAGCAGAAATGGACCCATGTAGGGCAGTCGGGAAGGTGTGATTTGCACGGCAACTGGGTGTCTCCTTTCAAGGAAGGTCACATGTTCTGTTCATCTGTGGCTTTATCCATCACTAAATGTGGTATCACCTGTGCTTGGGGTAAATCTCACCAAAAAGTGAAAGAAATGCATTAGCACGTACTTCTAGAATAATTTTATTTAGGTAGCATTCAAAAGACAGACTAAGGGTGCCAAACTCGTGCCCACACTGATGGGTGCCCATTTATACTCATCTAAATTAGGGCCACAGTTCAATAATTGTGGATGGGACCAGTTAACTCTCACATTTGAGGTAGGCGCCTTCTGCTATGAGCCATAATATGGACAGTAACAGAGAATACACTTTGCTTAACAGTCATAATTAAACTTGAATGTGCAATGTGTGGGTTGACCTAAACTAAAGTGACATAAAACAAAGTGATGCTTATTCCCAAATGCTAGCTACTGCCCTTTTATCTCTATGGAAAAGACACATAGGTTCACAAAAATGGACTCCCTGCTGAGAGCAGCTGTGCAGAAATTCAAGGTTCTTCCCACAGCCCAGTGAGTCTCAATCTTGGTTGCCTATTAAGGGCACCTGGAGAGCTTTTAAAACTCACTGAAGATGACAGGGCCCCAGGAAATCCACTAAACCCAAATATTCAGGGGTGGGGCCTAACCAGGTGATTTTCACGTGCAAGCTGGTTGCCAACCACTGACATCACCCCTCTTAGAGCCATCAGTGGCTTTACCAGGTTAGAGAGGGCTGAACCATCAGCCTGTTTGCTGTCATTTTGTGAAAATGGGGAGTCATTGCACAGCATAAATATACTTTTAAATGTGTATATAAGCTTATGGCTTAGCTATCAATACTTAGCATAATTCAGTTAGTAATTAGCAAAAGAATTTTTAAAAATCAAGCAAAGGAGGCACAGCTTTTAAGGAAAGTGGTAAAGGAAAACAAAAGAGACAAGAACTAGTGAGAATAACAAAAAAAAATTTTAATAATTTTTTAATAATTTAACAATTTAATATTATTATAATATTATTTAATATTATATTATAATATTAATATTATTTAATAATAATTTAAATAATTTTTAAATAAAACATCCCCAAATATTACCTACACATTGCACATTCAAGTTTAATTATGACTGTTAAGGAAAGTGTATTCTCTGTTACTGTCCATATTATGGCTCATATGGTCATTGAGCCATATATGGCTCAATATTGGTCAATATTACCTCGCTCAGTTCATATTTAGGATGATTTATTATTAACCACTATGACAACAGTAATACCTCCTGGTAAGTTTTAATTCTTACTAGAGGTCATTCAGAATACTAAGTCTTTAATTTATTAAACCCACTTAATCTTGCAACAGTGCTTTGAGAAGACCCAGTAATGATTACTTGATTTTGCCTGATGTAACCTAGATAGTGACTAAACTATGGTCCAACCAGATGTACTAATTCCTAAAGTTTCTCAAAAGCAAGATGATTCCCTTATCACCGGGTACTCAGCCGTTGTATCCAAGGGCTCAGCCCACAGCACTGAGCTGTAGGAGCAGGGGGCAAGAGGGGAGGTGGATAAAAATTGCTACACATGACTTTTGAGTCTATTTATTCCTAATTTAGGGCCAAAAAACCCCATTTAATTTTCGATCTGTTCAGCTAGGATTAATTTCTGACTTATTAGATGGGCAATTTAAATGTCATTTCTGCTCATTCCAAATGGACCTTCCTATAGGCAGTTTTCACTCCTGGACCCAATTTGCCCCACATTCCCAATATTTTTACAGCAAGACCAAAATGTGATTTTTGGAGCCAATTCTTTCTACGGTATTGGTCTTTAAAACATTGCTCTTTTTCAAAATAGATGGGTACTGGCAATGAGCCAGACCATCCAAAAGTCAACACAGATCTTAAGGTAAAGGATTACACTTCAAAGTTCCATGTAATTATTTCAATAAGTGCTTGAACGTGTTTATAGCATTAACAAAGGCCTGTAAACGAGTGATTGCATTCTGTTTATAGAATGGAGAACTAAGGGACACCCTCCAGCCTAAAACTTGTCCAAAAAGCGCCAAAGCAGAGAATAAAAACAACTCCCAATATAGAGCACTAGACCCCCATCCTGTAAGTACTTTGCTATTTAATTTAAAGCCTGGCTCACTCTACTTTCCCATCCAAATACCGAGAGAAAACAAGCTGAACAATTCCAGCTTGCATATTAGAATGGGTCTCCCATAGAGACTGAGGGAAAACCCATTCCTCCACTGAAGATAGACCCTTCAAACCCTAATTTAGTTTTCTTATTTGTTGCTTGGCATGTCATCCTGCTTCTCGTAATTTATTCCAGCTGTTTCTTCTGAAAGTATAGTGTTTACAATTTGCTGTGGGCCTCCAAAAGCACACACACACAGACACAGACACACACAGACACACACACAGATACACACAGACACACACACAGACACAAACACAGACACACACCCAGACACACACACAGACACACACAGATGTAAACACAGACACACACAGACACACACACACAGACGCAAACACAGACACACACAGACACACATACAGACACACACACACACAGACACACAGAGAAGCAGTCACACACAGACACAGACACACACCCAGACACACAGACACACAGACACACACAGAGACACACACACACAGAGACACACACAGACACACACACACACACAGAGACACACAGACACACACACAGAGACACAAACACACAGAGACACACAGACACACACACAGAGACACAGGGACAGACACACACACACAGACACACACACAGACGCAAACACAGACACACAGAGACACCACACACAGAAACACACACACACACAGACATAAACACAGATAGACACACACAGACACACACACGTACACACACACACCCAGACACACAGACACACACACAGACACACACACAGACACACACACACAGACGTAAACACAGATAGACACACAGAGACACACAGACACACACACACACACACACACATAGACACACACAGACACACACACAGACACAAACACACACAGACACACAGACACACACACAGGGACAGACACACGCAGACACAAACACACACACACAGACACACACACACAGACACACAAATGGTAAATCAACAAATGCCAATTACCAAGTCAAAGGAACTGATACTGGTTTTACTACAGGAAGACACAGATATGATTATTGGGCATTTGCAGTTTTAAATAATAGATAAAGTCTTGCTTTTTATGCATAAAGAGCTGGCAATGTCATGATTATACACTCAAAATGTATTACATGTCCAAGTATTAAAATATGAAGGATATAATTTCAGGATATGTTGTTTACTGAATATGCTAATCTTAATTGCCATGAAATTTGCATTTTATATCATTTTTTTTAGTCTGAGTGTGAACACATTTGATATGAATCCAGTATCACTCACAATTCTTCTTCATTTTGCTATCCTTGTCCTTGACTTTAAAAAAGATATGGAAATCTCTAATGCTAAAATCATAATTCTAAAATTAAAGTCATCAGATAAAATTCTATCAGCTTGTTAATCTTTCAAGCTAAAGAAGAGATTACTACATTTTAGCAATCTTGGTTTTAATGATGGTTGAACTTTTATCTACATTTTCATTGAAATGTCCAACCTTCTTTATATGCTTAGAGGTTAACTCATTTCTACCTTTTTAAAAAAGTATTTTATTTATTTATTTGAGAGAGAGAAAGAGAGCACAAGCGGGGGGTGGGGCGGGCAGAGGGAGAGGGACCAGCAGATTCCCCATTGAGCAGGGAGCCCCCATATGGGGCTCAATCCCAGGACCCTGGGATCATTATCTAAGCCAAAGGCAGACACCGGACTCAGCCACCCAGGTGCCCCTCTACTTTTTTTTAAAGAAAAAAAAAAAGGAAAAGAGAGAATGAGGGTGCCTGGGTGGCACAGTCGGTTAAGTGTTGGATTCCTGGTTTTGGCTCAGGTCATGATCTCAGGGCTTGGGATGGAGCCCTACATCAGGCTCCACACTCAGCAGGGAGTCTTCTTGAGATTCTCTCTCCTTCTCCCTCTGCCCCTCCTGCTTGTGCTCTCTCTCTAAAATAAATAAATAAATCTAAAAAGAAAAAGAAAAAGAACAAGAAAGAATAAAATATCAAAGCTTCCACCAAGGTTGATGCAATGAAAATAACAGAAGTAGTGAGCAACAAGTAAAACAGTTTCATGCACCTATATTCGGCTAATGTCTCTTCCAAGAAAAACAACATTTTTTTAAAATGAATGAACCCTAGATTGCTTATAAGATGTATCTTCTCCAGGGGCACCTGGGTGGCTCAGTCGTTAAGCGTCTGCCTTCAGCTCAGGTCATGATCCCAGGGTCCTGGGACCGAGCCCCGCATCGGGCTCCCTGCTCAGCAGAGAGTCTGCTTCTCCCTCTCCACCCCCTCTGCTTGTGTTCCCTCTCTCACTGTGACTCTCTCTGTCAATAAATAAAATATTTAAAAAAAAAAAAGATGTATCTTCTCCATTAAAAATGACTTTAGGGACACCTGGGTGGCTCAGTGGGTTAAGCGTCTGCCTTCAGCTCAGTTCATGATCCCGGGGGTCCTGGGATCGAGTCCCACGTCGGGCTCCCCGCTCAGCCCAGGAGCCTGCTTCTCCCCCTGCTTGTGCTCTCTCTCTCTCTAGCAAATAAGATCTTTTTAAAAAGTGACTTAAAAAAAGAACAAATAATCTGATGGCTCATGATAAAATAAAAATTGTGCATTGTCACATTATAGTCTGCCAAAAAATTTTTTAAAAATCCATTCTTCATTCTTCTTTGTTCCCATTTGCCTCGCTTCTTGAAATCATTGACAGAGCAGGATCATGGAGAAAAGGTACCTCCTGCAACTCGATTGAGTCCACGTAAACAAACCAATTAACTCTGTGTAGGACTGCTGGATACATGAGACACAAAATGCCAAATTAGTTCAAGCTTTATAAATTATTTACTTAATTGCTTTGGGGATCGACCAACCTCAAACTTATTTGTTTGTATAGACCAAGGACTGTAATTCTGAGTTAGAAACCAGGAACTGAAGAGTTGGCAGCATATTATAACCACAGCAGCCCAGTTCCACTCATCAACATAAAAAGAGAGCAAACTCTACCATCTCCTAGTCTGAGAATGAACCTTGAATGAATGAAATTCTAACAGTTGGTAGAGGGGGACAGCAACAAGGAACCATTAACACTAATTCATTAATCTGACAATGAACTAGATATGCGACAGCCCAAGAAATCCTCAAAAAGGCACACTTAGATTTACATATTTACATAAAACCAAAGTGCCCTCCTTTTCTTGTTCTCTGCTTTGACATTATCTTTGTTGTCTAGCACTCCTCTCTTAGGGTAGTTCTACTGGCCCCTTATTTCCATAAGCAAATTTGCTTTACATATCCACCTTTTTGCATTATAACACTCTCACGGATGGGAGTAGTTTGGGGCTTGACTTATCATGTTTGGTGACTGACTCTTCCTTCCAGACTGGTAACCTAGACTAACTAGTTGGTTTTCTTCCAATAATATGAAAACAAATTTTGCTTCCAGTATAATTATGCAAAGAACTAGTATGCCTCATAGGCATCAGCTGCTGTTAAATAAAACCTTCTGACATGCGCTATGCTTGTGTTTTCAGGTCTGCTTCTTAGGACAAATCTACCTTTTGTCAGATTGTTAAAAGTTCACTTATTTCTATAATTTCTTTAAATTGATCATACTACAATATTTTATTGTCACTTAAATTCATAATTTTGTTCATCAGCTCTAGTAGACTCTTTTCATTTTGATAACTTTGAAAATGGCGAGGATAATTAAAGATCTCCTTATTTTCATAACATTGTTTCTTTAATATTTAGCACAGTGGGTTTTACTTTAGTTTCTGCTATCCAGAAGACAGTCTTGAAATAGTGACATAAAATTTTAGGCGACCTCATGGTCTCCTAAATATAATCTAATTCAATTCAAAACATATTTATTAAGCACCTACTAGGTGCCAGGAATGCTTTTAATTTCTGCAGATGCAGCAGAAAACAAACAAACCCACAACTGATAATGGTCCTGTTGTGATAGAGCTTTATATTCAATAGGGTTGGCAATAAAATGAGTAAATAGATGTCAAGTCATATAAGTGTTTTAAGAATAAAAGAATAAAGGAGGTAGATGAAGTTGAAGAAAATGCTCTTTACATATGGGGGTAGGGAAAGTCCTCTTAGTTAGAAAGATACTTAAGCTGAGATTTAAAAGAAAGGAGAAAACAAACTAAACAGATACATGGGGAAGAATATTCCAGATGTTAGAAGAGGCAGTGTAAAGGCTCTCATGGGTTCATTAGCATGGCTGGTCTGCAAGGAAAAACAAGGCAGCCAGTGTGATGGCATAGCTTGAAATGAGGCGGAGCAGTGTAAGGGGGATATAGTAGAAGATGAGGGCAGAGAGCTTTCTAGAGTGGAAGAAGAATGGCGAGCAGATCATGCCAACATTATTGGCCAGAGTATGAGTTTTAGAAAAGCAAAACCCCACCTAAGATTTTGAAAAGAGAACTGACAACATCTCTCTCTCATTTTTTAATGCTCTATGGAAAGTAGGTTATAAGGATGGGGTTAAACACCAAGATGAGTTAAGATGCTATTAAAGTTCTAGGCAACAGATGAGGGTACCCTGGACCAACGTAGTAGTGGTGGAGGGAGTGAGAAATAGTTTGACTCGAGAGTTACTTTGAAGGGAGAACAAGAAAGTTATGGATGGATTGCTGCATGTGAGGTATGAGAGAAAAAGAGGTACAGGATGTCTCCAAATTTTTCCTGATCAATGGGAAGAATGGAACTGCCAGATACTAAGAAAGAGAAGAAAACAGAGGAACAAGTAAAGGAAAAGAAATTAGGAATGTGGTTTTACATATGAAGGTTCCTCAAAAAATTAAAAACAGAACTACTATATGATCCAGTGATCCCATTTCTTGGTATATATCCAAAGGAGATGAAATCACTATCTTGAATAGATAACTGTACCCCATGTTCATTGCAGCATTATTCACAACAGCCAAGACAGGAAAACAACCTAAGGGTTTGTTACCAATGAATGGATAAAGAAAATGTGAGAAATATAATGGAATATTATTCAACCACAGAATAAAAGAAAATCCTGCCATTTGCAACAACATGGCATTATGCACGGCATATGTGGTTATTATACCAAGTGAAATAAGTCAGACAGAAACAAATACTGTATGATATCGCTTATATGTGGAATCTAAAAACAATGAAGTCATAGAAACAGAGAGTAGAATGTTAGGTGCCAGGGGCTAAGAGGTGGGGGAAAATGGGCAGATGTTGGTCAAAATGTATAAACTTTCAATTATTTGATGAATAAGTTCCAGGGATCTAATGTACAGCATGATGACTATAGTTAATAAGACTGGGTTATATACTTGAAAGTTGCTATGAGAGTAGAGATTTAATGTTCTCACCATAACAACAACAACAAATGGTAATTATGTGAGGTGAAGAATGTGTTGACTAACCTTATTATGGTAAATATTTCATAATATATATATATATCAAGTAATCACATTGTACACCTTAAAATTACACAATGTTAATGTCAATTACCTCAACAAAGCTAGAAAATTTTTTAATTAACTTTTTAAGAAAAATTAGGTTTTGGACAAATAAAATTGGGATTCCCATTAGTCATTTAAGACTGTATGTCAAATAGGCAGTTGGCGAGAGAAAGAAAAGAAAAGAAAGAAAGAGAAAAAAGAGAAGAAAAGAAAGAAAAGGAAGGAAGGAAGGAGGGAGGAAGAGGCAGTTGGCTATGGAAGCCTGGCATTTGGTGGGAGAAATCTGGACTAAGAATACAAATTAGGCAACATCAGTATATAGATTCTAGTTGGTTGACACAGCATAAATGATTCTGTGAGGGATTATAGAGAAGACAGAGAGCTGAAGACTGTGTGGAAGACCCTTGTTTTTCCTCACCCAAAAAAGCAAAAGGTGAGGGAGAAGACACTATTTCAAAGAGTTTAGTCATGCATCTTAATGTTAGAAGCCTCTTTTATAGCTACATACAATTGGTAGTTACTTAAGTCCCCTCATTTTCAGAAGAATCAGTACTAATGAAGCTAACACCTTATTTATTTGTTTGCTAAGCATCAGCTGCTCATCCCAGCTGATCTAAATCTGGACAAAATAAATTCAGGAAATGGCAGAGTTGAGCTCCTCTGAAGGGCATTGTGCCTTAGCATAACACCCTTTAAGAACTCCCAAAGGCTCTATTCAGCCACCTGGTGTTTGAGAAATTGATAGGCCTACTCCACAGAGTATCTTGATTCTGATGAAGGCTCCTCAAGAAAGCCACAAGCCTGAGTTTCCATCATTCAGCCTACCAGGCATCCACCCTGGAAATATGGACAAATCATTTATTCATTGCTATCCCTCTGCAGGAGCCAAGACAGCCCCCTCAATGATTCCAAACTCCTGGCACTGAGACCTCAGTAGTCCCTCTCATACTGAATAGGGCTGACCTGTATAGCAAATAGAATACTTGGGAAATGATGATGTGTGACTGCAGAGCCCAGGTCATCAAAGATATCAGGGCTTCTACCTTGCTGTCTCTTGAATTATTTGCTTGGGGGAAGCCAGCTGCCATGTTTGAAGGACACGCACGCAGCTCTAGAGAGAAAAGCCACGTGGCAAGGGATTGATGCCTCCTGGCAACAAAAGCAAGGAAATGAGACCTCCTATCAACGGCCATGTGAGTGAACCATCTTGAAAGCAGATCCTTCAGCCCCATTCAACCCTTCGAATGATGGCAGCCTTGACCAACAACTTTATGGCAACTCTAGGAAAGACCCTTAGCCATAATCAACCCAGCTAAGCTGTTTCCAGATTCTCCATCTACAGAATTGGGAGCAATAAAGATTTATTGTTGTTCCTCTAAGATGCTAAATTATAGGGTGATTTGTTATATAGCAATAGATAATGAATACCTTCAGAGTCTTTATTTTCCTCTTTTTTTTAGATTTATTCATTTATTTTTAGAGAGAGACAGAGGGAGAGTGAAAGTGAGGGGAGGGGCAGAGGGAGAAGGAGAGAGAGAATCCTCAAGCAGACTCTGCACTGAGCAGGGAGCCTGATGCAGGGCTCAATTCTAGGACCCTAAAATCATGACCTGAGCTGAAATCGAGTTGGTCGCTTAACCGACTGAGCTACATAGACACCCCACTCCTATCTCTTTTTTTACCCTCTATATACACACTTGCTTTGGGGTTTGCTTAATTCACAGGAGGATGGAGGTTAGAATAGTGGTTCTCAACCTTGGCTGCATAATGGAATTTACTTAGGAACCCCCAAGATTCAGATTGCTTGGGTCTGGGATACAGCCTGATGTCAGGGTTGAGTCAAAGTTATTACGTGCAAACAATGTACTATCAGATTTCAGACAAGATAGGAAGCAAATCTCAGCTGCCAAACTTTGCTTCTTTCCAAAAGTATTGAAAGGCAAAGTAAGTGTTTCATGCGTTAGAGTGTTCTCGACATAGACACTGCGGTAAGGGTCAGCAATGAATGTACGTCGTCATTTGCTGGTAATCCATACAGAGCAAATAAAGCTGTGATAGGAAAAGCCGGGTAAATGTGGACTGTTTCCACCTGACCTCAGCCTAGACCACTTAACACATGCCGCTGGGAGCCTACGGTTTCATGAGGGATAACCTGCGCTATCGTCCCTTCTCGCAAACTTCTACTGCATTCAGTCCTCCTGTGCTCCCGCCCACATACAAACCACATCCGTTATCAGTTAAGATACTTTAGATGGCAAATTAAAGGAAACTCAAACCACCCAGCTTAAAAATAAAAATGTATTCTGTGGAATGATACAAAGCTCAATGGCAGGACATTCCAGAATTGTGTGAGTAGTTCATTGACATCACACACACAGATTCATTCCCTTTCTGCTATACTCAGGTGTATCCTGATGGACACAAACAGCTGCCTCAGCTCCAGGCATGAAGAGATAAGGACAGAAGAAGAGAGAATGTCTTTTCCAATATTCTCCTTTTATCAGGAAAGAAAAAACAAAAACAAAAAAAACAAAAACCCTTTCCCTCTCTCTCTCTCTCTCTCACACACACACACACACGACTTCCCACACATCTCATCAGTGTGAAAAATGCATTATGTACTCATTCCAACCAATCAACAGGAAAGAGAATAGGAAAACATGAGGCCAGGATTTACTCCACAGAACCAGATAGTATCACACATAGACACACACACCCTTCATATTATCAACATCAATATATTATAATCCATCAATTACATACTTTCCATTGCATAGAACAGATACAGGTCAGTTAGCTAGTGTGTGTTACAAAACACACAAGCACAAAATCCCAGTGGCATAATACAAAAATCATGTATTTCTCAGAAATCTGCAGGTTAGCCTTAGTTGTTTGGCTCTGTTCAGAGAGACGCACTCCCACATCTGTGCTTCTTTTGATGGTCAGCTAATCCAGGCTGGGCTTTGCTACGTGACCCTTGAAGCTGCGAGTACAGCTGAGCCCTGCTCCCCACTGCAGGCTGGGCTGAGGTCTCTTCCATATATATTCATTCTGAGGCACTGGTGAAGGAGCAGGAGGTACCCAAGGAAGCTTTCTCATGGCAATAGCAGAAGCACAGGAAGACAGGCAGAGAAATAGGATGCCTCGTAAGGTCTAGATTCAGAACTGACACATTATTATTTCTACCCACATTCCCTAGGACAAAGCAAGTTCATCATCGTCAAGCCCAAAGTCAAGACATGAGGAAGTATGCGCATACCATTTCTACTGGGAAAGACTACAAAATCCCATGGCAAGGAGTTTGAATATAAGAAGAGGTTAAGACTCAGAACGCCTGGGTGGCTCAGTCAGTTAAGCGTCTTCCTTCAGCTCAGGTCATGATCCCGGGGTCCTGGGATCGAGTCCCGCATCAGGCTCCCGGCTCGGCAGGGAGCCTGCTTCTCCCTCTCCCTCTGCCTGCCGCCCTGCCTACTTGTGCTCTCTCTCTTTCTCTCTCAAATAAATAAATAAAATCTTAAAAAAAAAAAAAAAAAAAGTTAAGACTCAAGGCCAGTATCTCTATCTACCACAGATAGTAAGTAAATCTGTCTTTGGTCACCAAAAATAAAATTATTAGAAAAGTCCTGAGGATTCACACAATTGAGGGAAACATAATCATCAGGCTTAGAAAGTAAATATCTCTGAAAAACCAAGAAGCTGAAAGCAGGAGCATTTTTAGCAGCAATCTGCCAGGATGCCTCACCACTGGATACTCTGTTACTGCTGTTGATGTGAAGGAAGCCCAGCTGTCCTTTCTTTTATTTACTCATTCAAAATTTAACGTTCTTGCCAGAAACATCCAATCAGCTGATAGATGATATAGCTCATGGCCAAGCGCTATTACCAGGATCAGGGAAGAGAGGACATAACCTTCTGCGTTTCCATATTGGTTACCTCCACCAACACTGCTCCTAATTAAACATTCTCCCAAGATACAAAGAGACTTAGATGCCAGAGAGAAAAATATACCACAGTCAGGTGGTTGCTCTAAAATGGAATGTGAAAGGGATTCTATGAATAGATAAAATACATTTCATTCTATCAAAACATCCCCCCCACACACAAAGGGAGGTACTTCCCGCTCAACAGCAAGAGGGTGAAACTTTGGATCCTTCATGATAAATCACCTGAGACTGAGTCAGCATTTCCCAGGAATACACATTCAAACAAGAGTTTCTATTGGACACAGAGGAAAGAGATCTGTTGGCCTCGCAAAACTTCTTTGTTTTTGGGCCGCTGAATAGACTTAAGGAAATTCAATATGTTTCCAGTTTTACACTCAGCATTTAAATAATCTAATATACATGCAAAAGATATATGGTTACCTCACGTACAAACAGGCTCAGGAAAAACCATGGGGCCTCGAAAACGTCCTCACAGGAAAGGCTTTTTTATGCCTAGAGATCTACACTAATGGGCTAGGTCTTCGATTCTACTCAGGGCTTTGGGAGATCTATACATTCAAATCACTATTATTATGCTTAAATAACATAATTGCACTCAAGGGACTGAGACTGCAGTATCAGATTAGGTCATAAGATTAATGGAGTTGGAGGATCTCATTTTTTTTTTCTCCCTAATTCACTTTCGCATATTACAGCAATGACAAATACACCAAAGAAAGCTGGTTGAATAAACGGCAAGTTTTATTAAATGTTTATAGTAAATCAAATCTATGTCCCCAAATAGCCATTTGGTTAGTGAAGAGAAGTGGAGAGGGAGCAGAAAGGAAATTAGACAAAGGAAAGGAGGGGGAGAAGGAGAGTCAGGGAAGGAGGGAGGCAGGGAGAGAAGGAAAGGAAGAGAGATAGGAGCGTCCGTCCATCACCTCACTGAGCTGAGCACACGGTGGTTCTCCAGCTCATTCAAGCCTTATTTAGGGTTGGAATATGGGCGCAGGTCAAGTGTATCTTCTAGGCAATTTTCTTCTTAGGCAATTGGGGCCATAGGTACATTATGGCTCTTGGTTAACCATATTCACACATGCCCAGGGTCCTAGGATCCCAGCCTGCTCTTTTTTTTTTTCCAGAAGCCAGAGCAAGAATATGCTCATCACAGGTGCTCAAACTAATATGAGCTGAGAGAAGGGAATGCAGAGGTAGGGCAGTATTCTTTTGTTTTGTTTTGTTTATTAACATATAATGTTATTATTTGTTTCAGGGGTACAGGTCTGTGATTCATCGGTCTTACACAATTCACAGCACTCACCATAGTACCTACCCTCCCCAGTGTCCATCACTCAGCCACCCCATCCCTCCCACCCCCCTCCACTCTAGCAACCTGTTTGTTTCCTGAGATGAAGAGTCAGAGGTAGGGCAGTATTCTTTTTTTTTATTATTGTTATGTTAATCCCCATACATTACATCATTAGATTTAGATGTAGTGTTCCATGATTCATTGTTTGTGCATAACACCCAGTGCTCCATGCAGAACGTGCCCTCCTCAATACCCACCACCAGGCCAACCCATCCTCCCACCCCCCTCCCCTCTAGAACCCTCAGTTTGTTTTTCAGAGTCCATGGTCTCTCATGGTTCGTCTACCCCTCCGATTTCCCCCCCTTCAT
>NW_027748947.1:0-304 GCF_054177405.1 Leptonychotes weddellii | reverse complement strand
TAAATAGAATAATAAACATTTAGAGAAGAAAGTATATATACCAAAACTATTTATTGAGCCCCTACTATTTCGAAAACACTGTGCTAAATGAAGGACTTAAATTACATAATCTCTGACAGGTATGAGTTGATATCTCATTGTAATTTTGATTTGAATTTCCCTGATGATCAGTGATATTGAGCATCTTTTCATGTGTCTGATGGCCATCTGGATATCTTCTTTGGAAAAATGTCTATTCATGTCTTCTGCCCATTTTTTTAAGTGGATTATTCATTTTTGGGGTGTTGAGTTTTATAAGTTCTTT
>NW_027748946.1:0-304 GCF_054177405.1 Leptonychotes weddellii | reverse complement strand
GTTACAACAAGGACTAAGATCAAGTTCCTGGCTTCAAGAATTTCAGTCAAGCAGAGAAGTCATACAAGAAAGTGAATACTTGCAGTATGAACAACGTGGGTAATAAAAATATGTATAAAGAACAAAGATAGTATAAAGGAGATGGGCAGTATGTAACAGGAGAGAGTGACATTCTGAGAAACTAGAGTTGAGGTGATACACAGAAAAAAATTTAAACAGTTAATATGAATTTTCCTGCAAAACAAGTGTGGGAAAAGAAACTATGTCCAATGTTATGAAATCTGAAAGTAGCATATGTGTGCTG
>NW_027748945.1:0-304 GCF_054177405.1 Leptonychotes weddellii | reverse complement strand
TAAAATTTAAAAAAAAAGAAATGCGTCGAATAGGGTTTTGCTCCTAGTGATGGTAGACCAGTCCTCCTCCTGACATTAATTAAGGTATATACACACTCATACACATGTATCATTTATACTGGAGAACCAGTATGGGAGGGTAAAGGTCCTTGATTTGGGTTTTTCCTCTGGGGGCACTTACCAGTTCAGGAAGAGGCAGCCAAAAATTCTATGCAGCACTTTTGGCCGTCTCATGGGCATAAAGTCACAAATGTTGGTTTTGTACTTGTAAGAGAGCCTAGGTCACCTCAACAGGGTGAACCAG
>NW_027748944.1:0-304 GCF_054177405.1 Leptonychotes weddellii | reverse complement strand
CATTTCAGAGACGATCTGGGTTAACATTTTTGCTTATATCCTTCCAGATTTAAACACACACACATACTTAAAATTATTCAGAGACATCTTATTCACACTGTTACATAACCTATTTTTTATCAACTTAACAATATATCAAACTTTTCCCCAGGTTATTAATTATTCTTTTATAACATTATTTAAAATTCCTGCATATTTTTCCATGACATGGTCTACAATTTATTTAAATGACTCCTAATGCTTGGCATTTAACGTGATCCTTAATTTCTCACTATTATAAAAATCAGAGCAATAATTATCCGCT
>NW_027748943.1:0-304 GCF_054177405.1 Leptonychotes weddellii | reverse complement strand
TTTAGGGGGATGCGACCCCACTGGAAATTGTCCATGGTGGCTATGGAATGACAGTAAAATACAATGGAGGTGGTAACTGACTGCGAAGTCCCACTTGTGTATCTGGGACCAGCCAGGAGTCAGGTGGAGACCTCACAGGCTCCGTCTGTACCAGCAAAGGGTGTGATCACCTGACGGAAGAATCTACCGCCCTAGATTCCTGGCTGGCCTTCCTTCATCCGCTCTTCCAGTCAAGCTTCCTCAACGCCACCCTGTCATGTCTCTCCCTCAGGTGCACAGGAAGGTCATCTGACATGGTGGAATG
>NW_027748942.1:0-304 GCF_054177405.1 Leptonychotes weddellii | reverse complement strand
TGGAGTGTGATTTGTAAGAAATACCTCCATTTCTGTGTTTTTATTTTCTCTTTCTCTAAATAGAGGAAACAGCCTTTCAGACTCTTCCGACCATTCCTTTATGTCGGCAGGTCCTAAGTGAGGAGGAAAAGGGAGTTTTCCACGGGGAAGGGAAGATTCGGAGCTGTTCAGATAATAGCAACCTTGTACAGTCATGCCCTCGGATGCTATTTGAGTCGAGATGACTGGCAATTTCGGGCCCTCTTGCTATAATAAGGAATTCCACAATCACATGCCCAGAGGTCTGTTCTTCAGGATCCTGGGG
>NW_027748941.1:0-304 GCF_054177405.1 Leptonychotes weddellii | reverse complement strand
TGTATAATACTGAGCGAGCAACAGAGTGAGGGGACATCAGTGTACCCAGACACAAACCTCACTGTAGACTGGAACTGGCCATACAGCGGGTGCACACTATTCACCAATTCTGTCTTCAAACACCACAGGCAGATGCATATGGAGGAAATCTGCAGGTTTCCTGTCAGTGTCTGGGGCTTCCTTTCCATAGAGCAGTTTCCCCCAGGGAGCCTCTCTGCACACATGATTCTGTGCTTACCTATTCACTCTCTGACATTTAAAAAAAAAAAAAAAAGGAAATCAACTGTACTAACAAGCACAAAAG
>NW_027748940.1:0-304 GCF_054177405.1 Leptonychotes weddellii | reverse complement strand
TTTCAGTTGAATAATCCTTTAACTAATAATAAAAAACTAACATATTTTGAATTCTTATAATGTAGTGGATCTTCTGCTACGTGTTTCATAATTATATAACAGATCACAGTCATGCCTATCTTGACCAACTTATTTGAAATTACTGCATTCTACTTACACTCCAAAGCCTGGTTACCCAGATTTCTTTTTTTTTTTTTTTTTGGCACTTGCTAACACTTCTGGTCATTTCCTCTAAAATTAAAATGTTATAACAGATCAATTAAAATATTCTAACAGATCTAGCAGATCAATCATTGAAGACTTA
>NW_027748939.1:0-304 GCF_054177405.1 Leptonychotes weddellii | reverse complement strand
GCCCACCGGACACACCAGCCTCCGACTGAACCCAAGGCAAGAGGAGATGGGGTCTCTGGTACTAACAATTACCACACCGAGGGAAGAAGAATGGAGACTATTCTGTGCCCAGGCCCAACCGAGCAGCCCGCCAGAGTTCAGACTCACCTTCCCTTCAGTCCTGCAGGTGTTTACCAACCCTCTTTGGGGAAATGCTGGCCGTGGACCTTGCCAGCTTCCCAAGAGAGGCCACACGATGCACGCTCCTCCAGTATGTGGATGACCTCCTCCTCGCCAGTGACACACAAGAAGACTGCACAAAAGG
>NW_027748938.1:0-304 GCF_054177405.1 Leptonychotes weddellii | reverse complement strand
TTCACACGTCATAGTTACAAAGATGTTCAGAAATGTCATGGAAAGGATATTCAGCAACAAGTACTTTTATAGGAGAGCTCCCCACAATCCCTTGGTCCTAGAAAAATGCATTTTATGCAGTCAATAGCCGAAGTGTCTACCTTCTTCACAACCATGTATTCAACTCCTTATGTACCATAAAAATAAAGACTTTTCCTGAAAAATAATTTTTAGGGGGCAAAACTAGGGCACAAAACTATTGTCATAGTAGTTTTCCTATAGACACCAAGCCTTATGATGACAGTATATATATATATATATATAT
>NW_027748937.1:0-4436 GCF_054177405.1 Leptonychotes weddellii | reverse complement strand
GTGAATTGTGCAAGACTGTTGAATCTCAGATCTGTACCTCTGAAACAAATAATGCACTATATGTTAAGAAAAAAAAAAGAAGAAGAAGAAGGTAGTGGGAGGGGAAGAATGAAGCGGGGGAAATCGGAGGGGTGGACGAACCATGAGAGACAATGGACTCTGAAAAACAAACTGAGGGTTCTAGAGGGGAGGGGGGTGGGAGGATGGGTTGGCCTGGTGGTGGGTATTGAGGAGGGCACGTTCTGCCTGGAGCACTGGGTGTTATGCACGAGCAATGAATCATGGAACACTTCATCTAGAACTAATGATGTAATGTATGGGGATTAACATAAGAATAAAAAAAAATAATAAAATAAAAAAATAAAAAAATACTATAAAGTAAAAAAAAAATATAATATGTGGCAATCTATAATAATGCCATTGTTCTGGAAAGAGTAAGCAGGAAGAATTCGGCAAAGAAATATATAAAAATACAAGATGCAAATTGTTAGACCGCTAGATCAGTTAATTAGTGAAAAATATTGTCATTTTTCTAGATTTGTGATGTTGGTGGCATTTCCCAGCTTTTAAAAATGTATAATATGTTGTGATTTCCTTTCTCCATCTCAAAAGATGTCCACATTTGTATGCAATTTAGTATTCATCAAATTTTATTGTCTCTCAAGAAGAGCTTGCAAAACGTAAACTCCCCTGCGGTGGCCCAGGAAGTGATTGGCAAAAGCTGTTTCTGGAGTCAGTGCCCCAAGTGAAGAGCCCCAGGCCAGCCCAAGCAGCAACCCGACTCTGTCCCCAGCTCCTGTCACCTGCAGGAGTGGTCGGAAGCCTGAATCTGCATTCTGACCTAGAGCCCAAGCTGGGCTCTGACCCAAGTCCTCGCTCCCACTGGCCAATTTCCACTTACATTTCTGGCTCGTGGAGATGATTATTTCTGAGCACGGCTGTGAAATTTGAATTTCCTCTGGTCACATTTTCTATAATGGCTATGGGTTTGCGTTTGCAACAAAGGTGGTGATATGAGTGTATAGATCCATTCTGCCTGGGAATCTCAGGCCACGTTTATTTGCTTTTTAAAAATCTCATTTATTATTGTTACATGTTGAATGGGGAAGTTACATGAGATGTGACTTTCCCATGTAACATTGAATGGAAATCTCGTCTATTTAAGTTTCAATTTAATATAGCTTCAGATCATATATCCAAGCCAACCCGAGTGGGCTGCGTGACCCTGTCCCTGTCAGTGTCCCTATGTGACAAGCCTGGCCCCATCATGCTATTCCAGAGCAACTTACGGAGTTGTGTCACTCGTCCTCCTAAGGACATATGTCTTTTTCCTTACAAACCCCTCTCCTGTGCTGTGTTCTCCCAAAGACCAATAATGAATGATGGTCAAGGTCATCTCAAGGAATGGGGAAAAGGGGCAGCTTACAAAATAAAAGAAGACTATATCAAGTTAATGAAAATGTCAGTTTTTCACCCCGTGGTGCTGGGCAGGGGCATATTCAGGTCTCATAGTTCCTGCTACTTACAGAACTTGAAGCCAGTTTTAGTAAATAATACAATACTGTGAAATAAAATGCAGAAAAGGAAATGGATTTTCTCAAATGTCTCTTCTCCTTGGCATTAGAGAAATCCAGCCCATGTATACCTCTTAGTGCCTTTCAATCCAGTGGGCAGATATTTTACGATTCCTATCAATTTTCCTTTGCTCTTTACTTCCTGCCTATGTCGTTCTTAGTACTATTAATTAATTCATTAATTGCGTTATCATTCAAATGCTCTCTGACATTCACTCAGTCCTAGGCACTGTGCTGTGTATCTTCACAGGGAAAACATTTATGAAGTACTGACTGTGTGTTTTATAGGTGTCCTCTTGTGGAACCCTCACCATGACCCTGCAGGAGGGGAAACTGAGGCAAGGAGTCCAGATGCTCAGCCCAGATTAGAAGGACGATAAATGGCAAAAGCTGGGTTTAGAGTGCAAACTGTTTTAATCCAGAGCCTGTGGCTTCTCTGAGCTAACACCTCCACCACCAGCCGGGGTTGGGAGGAGTGTGGTCAGGAGTCGTCAGCTTCCTTTTGTCCCTTCCCCAAGCTCCCCTGAGCTTTACAGCAGCCCTAGGGTGTGGCGTCCTGTCCCCTCCAGCTCCCAAAAAAGCCACTCCCAACGCCCCTAGCATCTGGGACTAGCCACCAGCGTGGGGAGCACCCAGGCTTTGGAGCTACAGACACCTGCTGGGAGTGGTGCTACTTGGCTTCCCAGCAGTTTGGTGTCCCCTGGCTCTGTTTGCTGGCCTATGAAATGGGCGGGTAACCTTTGCCACCAGGTGTGCTGTGAGGCTCAACAGGAAGCACAGACATGGAACCCCACGCTGAGAGGACGAAATGACGTGTGTGGGGCTCGGGTGTCTTGTCTTGGTTGGAATGACTGTCCCAGAATGATGCTCAGGCTGCCCTGTACGTGGCCATGCTGATGGCTCTGAGCACAAGGAGACACATCCCATCGAGACTGTCCCTCCCCATGCTGGCGGCAAGCTCCAGTGCATCTCCCCCCATGGCCCTGCTGTCTGCCCCGTGCTCTCTGACCTCTCCCAGGCCAGCATGCTCTGTCACCTGTGAGTGTGGGCGGGGTCTAGGTCTGTGTCGAATAAGATTTCCGCAGCTTTCTCCCTCTGGGCTGGTGGAGTGGAAATTTCCATTCATGCTTGCAAATTGCTATTTCATTCATACACTCACATTCTTCCTAACAGCTCCTCCCAGAGGAATTCATTTTTTCATCATAAGTTTCTCACTTGCATCTTGAAAAGAAGAGGAGCTGTTTTCTCAGTCAAAATTAGTGTACTTAATGAACAGGAAAAAGAATCGTGTGAGCGCTACGCGGAGTGGTTTACGGGGGATGGTAGATGCCCAGGAAGGCTGGAGTATATTTGAAAAGAGATTATTAAATTGAATGTTTATTGTCATTATCATTACTATCATTTAATCAGATAATTCACAAATAAACATGAGTTACTTCAGCAATTTTGAGTGACTCAATCGACTTCTATGCTTTCTGGGGGGAATATGAAGGCATGGTCTTGGGGAAGAGCCTTATTTGCGTATATCAACACCAAGTTATAACTAAGAACGAGGGGAGCATGAGACAAAAATTTTATAATGAAGATACTTCAAAATGCAGAAAATTAAGAAAGGTTTTTTGTTACTTGTATATTGGGCCCTTAAAGTATATTTCTTGAGAAAACACCTCACGAAAAGAAAAACGCAGATATAGATTAGAAATAAAAAACCCAATCATTTATTTGTGTGAGACTCAAGCAACTAACCTGCTTGACTCAGATTTGCTTTTTGTTTTATTTTGTTGCAAATTTGTTCCCCAATAAATGGTTACTTGAACATCGAGGATCTTCCTTGAAGAGATAGAGGTGTTTTTTTTCTGGGACATTACATTGTCCTTTGCTGCTTCCTCAAGGAGTATTTGTCAGCTGTAGATCATCTTCAAACTTCAGTTTCTTTGCAGATAACGTTGTAAAGCCACTGGGCCGCCCTCTACAACCCCAACTGGTCTTGTTGCTTGCCGCTATTCCTCCTCCAGCTCTTGTGACAGTTCCTCATGTCACCACGGCGACAGACACCACATCCATAAACACAAAAAGCTACTGGCCCAAACGCAGTGTTCAGACCAGTTGTACTTCTTTCAAAGATGCTACCATGATGTTTCTTAAGCTCAGAATTTTGGGGAACCGTATCGGCCTACCTTGAATTGTGTGATACAATTATGTGAAGTGAGAAAAATGTATAGGTTACAACTTATATTTCTAACAAATGTATGTGTCTTGTTGTTCCAAAAAAATGAGTGGGTTTAGAAGTCTAAGAGGATGAAGGAAAGGGAGAGCTGCCAGAGACACTTGGAAAGATCTTGAGAGTTACAAGTTCATCTGAGGTTGTCTCCAGGCTGGTAGGTCACCACCCACCCAGCATTAGACTAATATTAAACTGAACGCATCCCCAGTGTGATGGGGAATATGGAGGAGAACATGATGCACCGGGTCATGGAGGAGGCACAGGACCTACACGGAGGCCAGAATAAGCTTTCCTGGGAAGATGTGACTGTGCTGACAATTTAAGTCAAAGGAGGGGATTGACCACTGCCTAAGGATAGAGATTGAAGACATTTGGGTGAATAGATGCCCTATGCAAAGGGCCGGGGGCAGGGGCGCAGGGATGCGTGGTGAAATTGAGAACCTGAAGGAACATCAAGAGTGGGAGAATGGCATAGGGCCAGAACCCAATTGTAGCCCCAGGTCTATGGGACATCGCAGGTCCCATAGACTTTGAACATTAGATTAGAATTTGAAAGGTATCTTTGGTTGTATGTGGGGAAGGGAATGAATGGTGAGTAAAAAAAGTTGTGTGTAGATTGTTTAGGAGGCTCTTAGTGT
>NW_027748936.1:0-304 GCF_054177405.1 Leptonychotes weddellii | reverse complement strand
GCTATAAATTTCCCCCTTAGCGCTGCTTTTGCTGCATCCCATGAATTTTGGCATATTGTGTTTTTGTTTTCATTCATCTCTAGGTATTTTCTAATTTCCTTTGTGATTTATTCTTTGATCCAAACGGCTGGGTGGCTCAGTTGGTTAAGCGTCTGCCTTTGGCTCAGGTCATGATCCCAGGGTCCTGGGATCGAGTTCCACATCAGGCTCCCTGCTCAGAGGGCAGCCTGCTTCTCCCTCTGCCTCTGCTGCTCCCCCTGCTTGTGCTTGCTCTCTCTCAAATAAATAAAATCTTTTTTTTTTT
>NW_027748935.1:0-304 GCF_054177405.1 Leptonychotes weddellii | reverse complement strand
GAAACTCAAAATGTAGAGAGTGTTAGTAAAACATTAGCCCCATCATCATCATCAACATCATCGTAATTAGCATGCATTTGCAGGTCCTTGGGTTCCAAAATCTCGGAGTTATTTTAACATTGTTAAAAATGAGTCCTGTTTGTGGCCATGACAATTACCATTTTTCCCCCATCGTGTTACTTTTTTTGTTTGTTTCTGAGGTAGACTGTAGTGATTCATCAGTTGCATATATGTTCCCTGGTGAAAGAGCCAGGCCTGACATTTTCAGGCTTACTCACGATTGTGGCTAGAACTTTTCCAGATT
>NW_027748934.1:0-304 GCF_054177405.1 Leptonychotes weddellii | reverse complement strand
AGCAGGCTTCCCGCTGAGCAGGGAGCCCGATGTGGGGCTTGATCCCAGGACCCTGGGACCATGACCTGAGCCGAAGGCAGACGCTTAACGACTGAGCCACCCAGGCGCCTCTGACCTTAAAGCTCTCCTAATTGTAGTTCCAAAAACTATAGAAAGGAAATGATATCCAGGTTTTTTGTGTAGATTAAATGAAGATGGATTAAATGAATAGATTAAGTGAAATACTTCTTGTAAAGTACTTGAAACAATGTAAGTGTTCAATATCGACATTCCCTTTATTATATTTATATATATGTGTGTGTGT
>NW_027748933.1:0-304 GCF_054177405.1 Leptonychotes weddellii | reverse complement strand
GACAGGAATGTAAGGATAGGAAGAGCCTGCCTACGGGGCACTAGATACCCACAGTGGGAACTCCCGGAGGGCAGGCACTTGTATGCGGGCTCAGAAAGGAAGGAAGTGGTGTGTTTTCAGTTCATTCCTAGAGTGCAGAAGAAAGACAAGACAGGCGGAAGAGACAAACAGCTGTCCAGCAAACAGACACGGGCAGCGGGTTCAGGAGAAGAGGGTCGGGGCAGAGTCATGGCTGGCACGGTCCCGCGCGCGGGTAAAGTCCTCACCCGCTGGCGAGCATCCCACCCGGCCCGCGGCCAGCGCT
>NW_027748932.1:0-304 GCF_054177405.1 Leptonychotes weddellii | reverse complement strand
TTGTCATTAATAAAAAATACAATGTTTTCCATAAGATTAGGACCTTGGAGTCCAGCCAGTCCCAATTTCCTCAATTCATTTTGCAGGCAAGCTAACTGCAGCCCATAACTTATCTATCATACAATGTCTGTGCTTTCCAGAGTTTAAAGACTAAGTGAGATAACTCACAGAAAAAAACATCATCTTTGGAGTCCTGAAATTAACATTGCTACTCTAGCATTCTTTTGATTATGGGTAGCATGGCATGTTTTTCTCCATCCCTTAACTTTTTTTTTTTTTAAGATTTTATTTATTTATTTGACAG
>NW_027748931.1:0-304 GCF_054177405.1 Leptonychotes weddellii | reverse complement strand
ACTTGGCACTAGATTAGTGAACTTTAGAACTTATTTTAATTTAATCCAGGAGAGATTCTATAGTTGTCCATGTCAAATGTAGCTATTGACAAGTACCATATTCTTCCTCCCCCCATAAGCTTCTTTTTTTTTCCTTCAAGTTTTTATTTAAATTCCAATTAGTTAACATACAGTGCAATATTAGTTTCAGATGTATAATTTAGTGATTCATCACTTACATACAACACCCAGTGCTCATCACAAGTGCCCTCCTTAATGATTTAACCCATCCCCCACCCACCTCCCCTCCAGCAACTCTTAGCTT
>NW_027748930.1:0-304 GCF_054177405.1 Leptonychotes weddellii | reverse complement strand
TGCAGGGTCCTGGGCCCAGTCTGTGCTGACTCAGCCGTCCTCCGTGTCTAAGGCTCTGGGCCAGACGGTCACCATCTCCTGCACTGGAAGTAGCTCCAACATCGAGAGATATGGTGTGAGCTGGTACCAACAGCTCCCAGGAAAAGCCCCCAGAACCATCATCTACAGTAATAGCAACCGACCATCAGGGGTCCCGAATCGATTCTCTGGCTCCAGGTCTGGCAGCTCAGGCACCCTGACCATCACTGGGCTCCAGGCTGAGGACGAGGCTGAGTATTACTGCTCAGCATCAGACAGCAGTGCC
>NW_027748929.1:0-304 GCF_054177405.1 Leptonychotes weddellii | reverse complement strand
TTTGAATAAAAGACTTTATTTCATTGTCTTATTTATCATTAAATAATTAACATATATGAGTAAGAGATCTGTAGTAGTTAAATTGTTTATTTTTCTTTTTTTCTTTTTTTTTTTTGTGGGTTTTTTTTTTATTCTTATGTTAATCCCCATACATTACATCATTAGTTTTAGATGTAGTGTTCCATGATTCATTGTTTGTTCATAACACCCAGTGCTCCATGCAGAACGTGCCCTCCTCAATACCCACCACCAGGCCAACCCATCCTCCCACCCCTCTCCCCTCTAGAACCCCCAGCCTGTTTTT
>NW_027748928.1:0-304 GCF_054177405.1 Leptonychotes weddellii | reverse complement strand
GTACAGATCTGTGATTCAACAGTCTTGCACAATTCACAGCACTCACCATAGCACATACCCTCTACAATGTCTATCACCCAGCCACCCCATCCTTCCTACCCCCTACCACTCCAGCAACCCTCAGTTTGTTTCCTGAGATTAAGAATTCCTCATATCAGTGAGGTCATATGATACATGTCTTTCTCTGATTGACTTATTTTGCTCAGCATAACACCCTCCAGTTCCATCCACATCATTGCAAATGGCAAGATCTCATTACTTTTGATGGTTGCATAATATTCCATTGTATATATATACCACATCT
>NW_027748927.1:0-304 GCF_054177405.1 Leptonychotes weddellii | reverse complement strand
TGCATGGAGCACTGGGTGTTATACGAACACAATGGATCATGGATCACCACATCAAAAACTAATGATGTATTGTGTGGTGACTAACATAACATAATAAAATTTAAATAAATAAATAAATAAATAAATAACAAAAACAAAATTATCCCCTCTGAGCGTCAGATATGCTAAGTACCCCATTAGGAGGGAGAAGAGGGGGCCATAAGCTTCTGCCCCATTAATTTCATTACCCATCCCTGCCAGGTTTCCACTTGGAAAGGGGGTAAGGTGGGACTTGCTGGTCTCCAGGTCCTCACAGTGCAAACAG
>NW_027748926.1:0-4437 GCF_054177405.1 Leptonychotes weddellii | reverse complement strand
AGTCCTGGATTGGGCTCCCTGCTCCACGGGAAGCCTGCTTCTCCCTCTCCCACTCCCCCTGCTTGTGTTCCTGCTCTCGCTAACTCTTTCTCTGTCAAATAAATAAAAAATTTTTTAAAGATTTTATTTATTTATGTGACAGACACAGCGAAAGAGGGAACACAAGCAGGGGGAGTGGGAGAGGGAGAAGCAGGCTTCCCGAGGAGCAGGGAGCCCGATCCAGGACTCGATCCCAGGACCCTGGGATCATGA
Source organism: Leptonychotes weddellii (assembly GCF_054177405.1). Lineage (NCBI taxonomy): Eukaryota > Metazoa > Chordata > Mammalia > Carnivora > Phocidae > Leptonychotes > Leptonychotes weddellii. Next base: position 4,185 of record NW_027748926.1, on the reverse strand, counting down.
CCTGAGCCGAAGGCAGACGCTTAACGACTGAGCCACCCAGGCGCTCCAATAAATGAAATCTTAAAAAAAATAAGACAAAGGCAGAGATAGCCAAAGTGATGTGATGATAATAAACCCTTGTGTATTAATTAAATTAATATTCATAACAAGCCTATAAAAATGGTACTATTGGGCGCCTGGGTGGCTCAGTTGGTTAGGCGACTGCCTTCGGCTCAGGTCATAATCCTGGAGTCCCGGGATCGAGTCCCGCGTGGGGCTCTCTGCTCAGCAGGGAGTCTGCTTCTCCCTCTGACCTTCCTCCCTCTCATGCTCTCTGTCTCTCATTCTCTCTCTCTCAAATAAATAAATAAAATCTTAAAAAAAAAATGGTACTATTATCAACCCCATCTTACAGAAGAGGAAGCTGAGGCATAAAGAAGTTAAATAAGTTGCTCTAGGCCAAATAGCTAGTTAGGACAGGAAGACCAAGACGCCCGGAGGAAATAAGAACCCTGTGGTCCTCAGAGAGATACAGATACAGAGAAGGGGCATTAAGTGACAGAGCCAGGGTTGGTCAGGCAGGAGGAGACACTCAGCCGGACAGAGAGGAGCAGGAGATCAAGTGTGAGATCAAGATCAAGCGAACTCTGGGAGTGTTGTCTGGGGCAGGGCTAGGAGCTATTTTTGTCAGGGGAGGGCCCGGGGTCCAGGGGGCACCTCACCATGACGGTGCCAGGGCAGGTACCAGGGGCAGGACGCACGGGCAGTGTCGTTGGGGGCAGCGTAGTCCCAGCAGACGTACATATCGAAGGACGCGTTACAGGCGAGGCCTGGGGTGGGCGTGGGGGCCAGACGTCGGGTGGACAGACCGCACACAGCCCAAGGCTTCTCCGCAAGCGCTGCTCTGGCCCCGCCCACCGGGGGTGGTCCAGTCCCTGGCTCTGCCACAGCCCCTCCCACCAGACCCCAGGCCCCGCCCCACCCGCCATCCACTTCAGGCTCCACCCACCTGATGCAGCCCCGCCCTTTCGAGCTTCTGCCCGGGCCTCTCCCACTAATCCAAGTTACGTCCCAGTTCCCACCGCCCCCCCCCGCCCCCGGCCCCGCGCACTCAGGTCTAGGTCCGTCCCACCGAGGCCAAGCATCACCCAGGCCTCTCCCGACCCAGCCCACCTCTACCCCAGACTTCCTCAGGCCCCGTCTGTCAGTCCTAGCCCCCCCTCTCAACCCTAGTCCTTCCCATGCCCCCAGGCCCAGCTCCCCAGTCACACCTGCCGGGGGGTCCAAGGCTTCCAGTGTCTCTTGGCACTCTCTGCGGTACCGTTCCCAGCGCTGGTACAGCTCCTCCGCCGTCTGCCCGACAGAGCCTGTCTATGGAAAGAGAGGAGAGAGGACCCCCCCCACACACACACACACCTCGACCGATCCCCGCTCCCAGGCAGCACGGTTCGTGTAGAAACACCCTACAGAGACTTGAAGAGGCTGCCCTGTTTTGTCCGGGAGTCTTGGGTAACTTAGAAACCTCTTCTAGGTCTCTAGGGGTGCCTAGACCCGGGGAGTTGCTGTGTGGGGCTGAAAACCTTCAGGAAAATTAGGGGAAGGAGTGGCTGGAAATCATCAGGAGGATTTGAGAGGGAAAGAAGCGAGACTGGAAACAACTCGAATCTGGACAGGCGGGGCAGTCTTAAAACTCTCTCTGCAGCGGGGGAAGCCTTAAAACTGTCCCCAGACCTCCCTCCTAGCCTTGAACCCCTGTGGCTCCTGGGGTCCTCACCTCCGCCCTCCGGAGCAGCGGCCCCCACCACGAGAGCAGCAGTAGCAGCCGCCAAGGCGGACAGTTCGGCATCGTGAGGGCGGCGGGGCATGGGGGGCGAAGGGTCTGGTCTAGTAGGGGCAGTCCGGCCTGGAGGGTCAGGGCGCAGAGTCAGGAGCCTCGGCCCTCCGCCTCCAGCCCCCGGCGCCACCTGCTCTGAGATTCAAACAGGCGGACTAGTAGGCAGTGGCCCCCCTCCGCCCCCACCAGTGAGGACTTGTGGGGTGGGGGAAGAGTGGGCGAGGCCGAGATCCAGCACGTGATTCCCAGGCCCGCCCCCAACTGTTGCTGGGGCAGCGGCGGTGGAAAGGGGGTGTTTGCTGAGGGCGCGGTTGCCCTTAGAGCTGCTTTGGGCGGAAGCGCTAATGTCACCCGGAGTCTAGACCTAGAGATTCTGGGGAATCTGGGGACTGCCTTGGAGAGGTAAGCGTCGGGCATGGAGCTTGAAATGACCCTCAGAGTTCCCGCTTTACCGGCCCAGAGGGTCTTCAAATGGCAAATAGGATCCCGACCTTAAAAAACTTGCCCGCTGTAGATGAAGCCCAGAGTCAATGGAACAACCCTCTCCCTAGGGACCAGAGAGGAGTCAGATCCTGGGCTTAGGTTTGCAGGGGCCCAGATGCCTGAAAATGGGTCTAACCCCAATCCTCCCGCCCACAGCTCCGTGTGGGGAAAGGGGGAAGCAGGGAAGAGCTCAGATGGAGCCCCAGAAATGGGCAAAACAGAAATATAGAGACTGAGAGACATACAGACTAAGCAGAATGAGACACACAGCAAGAGACCAGAGAGGAAAAGACAGATAAAAATGTGGGCTAGGAGACAAAGAGGGGACAGAGACATGGAGAGAGACACAGAGAATGGGGCAAGGAGAGATAAAGGGACAGAAACAGAGCCATCCAGAGGCTAAACAGAGATCGGGAGACATGGAGACAGAACTACAGAGAGACAGGCGGACAGGAAGATAGAGAGCGAGGGCACAGAGAGACAAAGAGACAAAGAGACAAAGAGACAAAGGCATGAGCTAAGAAACAGAGAAAGAGGGACCCAGAGGCTTGAGTGGGACATGGGGGCGGGGGAATGGGCTGGGATTGGGAAAGCCCTCACCTGTCCCCAGATCTGCTCTCGATCACTCACTCCAGCGGCTGTCGCCTCCACAGCCTCCGCCTGAGCTCTGGAAGAGGTGACGGCCTGGGGTGGTGGGAGAGGGCGGGGCCAGGGAGCAGAAGGGGGAGCTCTGGGGCAGAGACCCGGCGGGGGGTGGCGGCCAGTGGCGCGCAAGGATCAGAGTCACCCAGGGTCACGTGGAAGAGCAGTCACGGAGCCGGGGTCACAGGCTCTCACACGGTCCCACCCATCCCACCCAGCCGTGGCACACAGCCGTGGTCACACTCCCCGCACAGGCTGACAGTCATCCACAGTGACACAGCCGTGGGCCCGGACTGCAGGCAACTCCACTCACAGAGCAACACAATCACGGCTTCCCACAGTTCTCGTGATGCCGTGTCAGCCGCCCAGTCACTAGGTCTCGTCTCCCCACTGGCCTGCGGTCACCCCTGGGTCCCCAGCATCACTCAGCACCAGCTCGGGCATCAAGCAGAGGCTGGAAGAATGACCGTCAATGACATGCACACGTCGATATGCAGTCCCTCACGCAGTCATGTAACCCTTGGCCCACCACCACCTGCGGGGCCACACACAAGGTCACGCAACCATACCCATCCACACTCTCGCAGTTCACACGGTCGCCTGAGCCCACAGTCACACCCGGACAGCACACCTTCCCCAACTGTCAATAAGGCACACGCTCTCAGGGTGTCATGTCGTCATGCCGTCACCCTTACACGGTCACACCCAGTGCCATGGTGGTAGGGACACACGACTCTGCTCCCCGTCCTCACCCGCACTCACAAGTCCCACAGAGTCACACACACATTGCACGCCACCGTGCCACCACCATGGCGTCCCACACGCCCCACGGGCACAGAGAGGATCACACACCGTCATGCCGCAATCACGCACGAACCCGCAGCCTCACGGGGTCTCGCGGTCACGGGCACCACTGAGTCACACACCTTCCCGCAGTCTCCACTTCTAGTCTCTTTCTTTGCTCTAAAATATGGGGAACGGGGAGCGTCTGTACATGAGGGGGAAGCCTTAGCAACTGAGTCCCGGTTCTCAATGTTCGCATCCCCAGTAACACAAACCAAACCACGGATTCATGCACATTAGTCAACTTGTAACACTCAGGAGCATATACTCCCCTGGGACCTAGGGGATAAGTGGGGCAGAGGTGAATGTGCCCACTTGGCAGACGAGAAACTGAGGCCCCGAGGCCCCAGCAGGGGCAGGGAGACTGGGGGATGCAAGGTCCAGCACCAGGAGCTGGAAGGAGA
>NW_027748925.1:0-304 GCF_054177405.1 Leptonychotes weddellii | reverse complement strand
GAGATTCAGCGTGATCAGAATTAGTTGAATTAATCAGGCAACAATGTCTTAGAGGTTAGGATATAGTCCCCTCAAACTGAGTCTAAAGGAATGTTGCCCCGGCCGTAAGAACAGACATTTTCTCCAGACATCCAAAATGGGGGAACCCTTGAAATTACTAGTTAATTTCATAGTAGATTTATTCTTTAGTGTGGCTGGTTTGTTTCCATTTTCACCGAAAGAGACATTCTCTCTACAATCAGAGATTTACTGAATCTTGGGAGAGATTTAGCATTGATTGGGCTTACCTTATTGATTTCCAATT
>NW_027748924.1:0-304 GCF_054177405.1 Leptonychotes weddellii | reverse complement strand
GAGAATGTAATCTGGATTAGGATAGTAAACATTTTTGTAGGTGTGATCATGTAATTCTGTCTGTAGGAGAAAATGTTGCTCTCTTGTTCTACATGCAGCCAAAAACCAAAAAGCTTTACTTCCCTCAAATGACCCCTGAATGTGATTCATCCCTCAGAAGTAGAGTGAAAATATAGTTGGTTCAAACACAGGATAACTGTGGGCATTTTACCTGCACGTGCGCACACACTAACTCACAGAATGGGGTGAGCAGCACAGCCTCCCTTCCTTTAGTCCTGTCCTCCCTGTGACTGGGATTCCAGCT
>NW_027748923.1:0-304 GCF_054177405.1 Leptonychotes weddellii | reverse complement strand
GAATGAGAGACAGAGAGCATGAGAGGGAGGAGGGTCAGAGGGAGAAGCAGACTCCCTGCCGAGCAGGGAGCCCGATGCGGGACTTGATCCCGGGACTCCAGGATCATGACCTGAGCCGAAGGCAGTCGCTTAACCAACTGAGCCACCCAGGCGCCCCGATTTTTTTTTTTAATTTTATTTATTTATTTGAAAGAGAGAGAATGAGAGAGAGAGAGCACATGAGAGGGGGGAGGGTCAGAGGTTGAAGCAGGCTTCCCGCCGAGCAGGGAGACCCATGCGGGACTCGATCCTGGGACTCCAGGAT
>NW_027748922.1:0-304 GCF_054177405.1 Leptonychotes weddellii | reverse complement strand
AGGTGTTTTTCAAGAACAGGAGGTATAATCATTGATAAGGATAGATTTTATGTGAGGTTGTGCCAAGAGATCAGAGCATACTTAGCAATGGCATTTCCAAACTGAAAAAAAAAAAAAAAAAAGAGGAGAGCTTTAAATGATGAGCAATGTTAAAATATGAGGAGTACTTACTGCTGCCTCTTTAGAACATACACTTCCCGGGGAGGAAGAAGAGACAGAGTTTGGACCGTTTATTTAGATGCTAAGAGCTGAATCACAGGTTAAAAATAATTCCAGTTATGTTACTGGTTTATTAAGTGCATTT
>NW_027748921.1:0-304 GCF_054177405.1 Leptonychotes weddellii | reverse complement strand
ACACACACACACACACACACTCTCAGGCCCAGAATACTTGCTGGCACATAGCAGATGTTTGGGATTTACTGAAATATTTTGTCCCAGAGGTAATATGAATAAGCGTGATTATAAAAACAAATGGGAGAATAAAACAAGAAATGCCAATAGTTTCAATTTATACAAGATAGAAAACCTTGTTTAGAAAAAACTATTATAACGAATTGTTTTCTGTTCAGATATCAAGGTGTATTCATTTAACACTTACTAATAAATGTTATGGACAAGGCCCTGCTTGGACTTCCTAACAATTCTGGTGGGTATT
>NW_027748920.1:0-304 GCF_054177405.1 Leptonychotes weddellii | reverse complement strand
TTTTTTTTAAAGATTTTATTTATTTATTTGAGACAGAGAGAATGAGAGAGACAGAGAGCACATGAGAGGGGGAGGGTCAGAGGGAGAAGCAGGCTCCCCGCCGAGCAGGGAGCCCGATGTGGGACTCGATCCCGGGACTCCAGGATCATGACCTGAGCCGAAGGCAGTCGCTTAACCAACTGAGCCACCCAGGCGCCCGGTATCTCATTTTCTAAAGTGAATTCATTTTGTTTCTAGTACAGTTGAATATCTTTTATGAATGTCAGTGATTTTTTTTAATCTTTCAAAGGACCATTTTTATGCC
>NW_027748919.1:0-304 GCF_054177405.1 Leptonychotes weddellii | reverse complement strand
TAGACATGCATTTTCAACTTTTTTTTGTTAAATCCCAGGGAATGTGGTTGCTGGATTATATGGTAAGAAGATGTTTAGTTTTGTAAGCAACTGCCAAATTGTCTTCCAAAGTGGCTGTACCATTTTGCATTTCCACTAGAAATGAATGAGTTTCTTTGCTCCACATCCTCACCAGCATTTGGTGGTGTTAGTGTTCCAGGTTTTGGACATTCTAATAGGTATGTAGTGGTATCTCGTTTTAATTTGAATTTCCCTGATGACATATGATGTAGAACATCTTTTCATATGCTTATTTACTGTCTCT
>NW_027748918.1:0-304 GCF_054177405.1 Leptonychotes weddellii | reverse complement strand
TCGCTACCGGTCTTGGCACGGAAGGGCTCGCAGGCCCATCAGAGCGCTCAAATCAGGTGGGTTATTAAATCCATTGAACACTCCCAGCAGAAGCAAGGTGGAGGAACGGTGTCAGTGGGGAGGAGCGCTGCCCCTCCCGGTCCCGGGCACACCCGCCCCGTGTCCCTCCCAGTCCGGGGCACACCAGCCCTGTGCCCCTCCCCGTCCCGGGCACACCCGCCCCGTGCCCCTCCCGGTCCGGGGCACACCCACCCCTTGCCCCTCCCGGTCCCGGGCACACCAGCCCCATGCCCCTCCCCGTCCC
>NW_027748917.1:0-304 GCF_054177405.1 Leptonychotes weddellii | reverse complement strand
GACAACGTGGGCCAATGAGTTAGTTCTGCCAGAGGGAAGGAGGGCCCCAGGGGCCGGCTGTCGGCCCCGCTCCCTCGAGCAGAGCTCAGGCCCCTTCAGAGAGCCATGGGGGCTTGCGGGCTGCAGGCGAGTCCCCGCGGGGAGGCGCGAGGGCACCTCGGTCACCCTGCTGCCCCGCCTGCCTCCACGGCCTCTGTTGTTGGACTCAGGGGACTCTCACCCATCACCACCCGGCTTGGTGCTTGTGCATGGCAGGTACGCATGCTGTGGGGACATGAGGACAACAGTGACCTGAGGCTGCTCG
>NW_027748916.1:0-4437 GCF_054177405.1 Leptonychotes weddellii | reverse complement strand
CTTCACATTTCCGGATGTATTTACGGCGGCATACACTAGTCTAATATGAAAGCACACCCAGTTCTTACCAGTATAATGAGTCACTCAGACAATTATTCGCTCTGTTTAGAACCTGCATTGTAACTCTAAAACCTCTGCAAGATTTGACAGACATGACCTTGGAACAAGTAAAACACTTCCAAGAATAATTCAATTTGGTGGTAACACAAATCCTGCATTTATTATGATTCACATTTAGATTTTGAATGGATTATCCAATTGCTTTGTACTGTGCTCAGACCATGCTCTAATGTGGCAATTTTATATCTGTCCTAATGAAATGGGCTCTGCCCAGATCCATCGGGGCTCATTGACATTAAAGCAACAAAGCAGATACATCTTCTCCTCTAGTTTACACTGTTATGGGAAAGACAATGGCTCATACACAGCCAACAGAGGGAACAGAAAGGGCAGATTTTAATCTATTTTGCTCTGTAACCTTACTGCAGTTTTATTTTTCAAAAAATACCACTACAAAGTGTATGTCCCAAAGCTTACTCAGAAAATGCTAATCACCTAATATACATAATACATAAAAACTACTTTATTAAAATCTAATTTTGTATCTACTTAGGAAACATATTTATTACATATCTTTATAATTAATTATGCTATGCTTCAGTATTAAAGAAGCAAGAGTATGGATTTTCAATGAACCCTTAGTAGTCACATTGATTAAAGTTAAATTAATGGTCTACTCATTAATGGAAGCATTGAATTTCACTGTTTGTTTCCCTACCATCATGAAAACAGCAAAGCCAATGATCCCAGGACCAATACCATGGATGAAGGTGGATGTACGCATAAGAAAATTAAAGATGATTCTTTTCCTCTTGATGAATAGTAAGCATTCATATAACAATCATCTAAACACTAAGTTTACTAATTCCATTATTATTGCATTCTGTGTGGTACGGTTATTTTACTAATAATTGATTCTTTTGCGTGTAGGTTTCAATATTTTGATTGTGTACGCCAGGTGAAAAGTGGTTCTTTTTCTGGACAGTTGATCATGTTCTTTGATTTAGTTTTAATAGAGTTTGCCAATGATTGCTTTAAGTATGGGTGTCTGAAAGTAATTAATATTATGGATGAGAAATCAGAGGCCTGCCCGTTTCTGGCTACACAAGACACTTCTGGAGTGGCTGCTCTTCCCCACCCACAGGAGGGCTGCCGACTGAGTAGAGCTCGATGCCCACAGTCAGATGCAGAATCCCAGCTCCACTAAGTATTAGCTGTGTAGTTTGGGAAAGTAGTAAACCCTCTCCATCCTTAATTTCCTCACAATTCCTGACTTTCAGAGTGGCCGTGAGGATTAAAGGACATAATTATACATGATGTGCTATAGACTATGTGTGGAGCATGGCCTCGTTACCAGATACTATAATTATTACATGTGTTACTAGGATGCATATCCAACTCTAACCTTGAGCAGTTGCATTACCTCTGTGGGCCTGAGTTGCCTCTTACATAAAATGCAGAGCTTGCATTGATGACCTTTAATTTTATAGCTCCCTTCTGAGAAAGAGAAAAAGCAGCCTCTGATATCCAGAAACTGATCTAAACTCATGACTAGACCTCAAAGTTACTACAAACTGATCTAATGCTTATGACTGAGCCATGTTATTTTTTGTTGTTGTACATACACCCACCCCCACCACACACCCGCACACATAAAATCTCACAAGATATCCACTCAAAACAAGATTACATGCATCACCCAAAATATCAAACATCCCTTCTTTTGCTAAATGAGTGACTGCCACTCTTTATCAATTACAGCTTTATCCTCACTATCTTCTATCCTCCCTTTATGTAAGATTTGTTGAGATACTCAATTATAGACTTGTCCTCTGATTTATGAGAACATCCAATCTAGAATAAGCCCCTGCTTCTTTAGACCCTCCCCCAAATGACCCAACAAAAACCCAATCATATGTTAGGCTCTTTCTAACACCTTCTTACTGAGACACCCCACATTACTCCATGGTATGTGTTCTCTCTCACTGCAACAAGTAATAAACCCAACTTATTCAACTCAAGGTGTTCACAATGGTCTTGGCTGAAGAACATGGACACTTATTTTTAAGCAATCACTTAGAAACATACATCATCTCACTCATCGGTCCCCATCTCCCATGATTTTGTGGATACATAGGCTCTTTACCATCACAGTGTTATTTGCTTTGTGGGGCAGGGGAGGGAGGGAAGAGTCAAGATGACCTCAATACTTCATCCCAAAAAGGGCACAGACTAACTTTTGTTACAAGGTTCAGAGATCAAATTTGGCTTTACCATTGTCCCCAGCTCCTAAGGGCTCTCGTATAATACTTCTGCATTTGTAAATAGATAATTATTGAAAAGCTAAACTTAAAAAAATACTCTAAAAATCAAAACTAAAGAAAAAAAAACCAAAACAACATTTTAAGGTAAAATCTAGGATATGGGAGGCTGGTGGATGTTAAGGACTTCTCATTTGTTTGTAGCTAGGAGGATGGGGCAAAAAGTTCCTAGGTTTTCTCTATTGTGTGCCACTTCAGGAAGTCTTCCTCTTCTCTCCGTGGTCTTTATATTCATCCCCATCTATGGTTCTTTCCCTGGCTTTCTTCCCACAGCCTCAGCCAGCAGGGCTCCTCCTTAGCCTGGGGCCTCCGTCATTGTCTGGGACAGCCGTCTGTTGGCAGGGGCCCAGAGGCATGAAAGGCTTGGAGACCTGCAGAGGTGGCAGGGTCCCCAGGCAAGTATGAAGGGACAAGCCAGTGAGCAAGAGTGTTAGATCCCCACAAGGATTTCCAAGGGGCTGTGGGGTTGTAGAGGGAGACAAGAGACAGTGCAGTTTTCCAACAGACAGCAATGCATTTTGAAGCACTGGCAGATTTCACATCTGAACAACCAAAGAATATTCTGCTGGCTTTAACACAACAGTAAGTGTGACTCCCTTTACTGTCCACCCTACTTTCCTTTCTCATGAAGCACATAGATTTTGTATGAGTTTTATCAGAGCATCTTTAGCTACTTTTCTTTGTCATTAGAACTACCTTCCAGTTATTTGATAGGTGCCCCCTTCGAGCTCTGGACTTGGCAGTTTGTCAGAGGGTTTCTTCACATCCACTGTGACTAGGCTTTCGGTGCCATCCTGCTAAGGATGGGTATTAAAGAGGGCACATACTGCATGGAGCACTGGGTGTTACACGCAAACAATGAATCATGGAACACTACATCAAAAACTAATGATGTAATGTATGGTGATTAACATAACATAATAATAAAAAAATATATATATATATAAGGATCTTCTCATTCAGTTAGATCCTTTGCTCTCTCACTAGATTTTTTTTTCATGATCCAGCTGGAGAGCAAATGTAGAAGAGCAATGGACACAGGGAAGGGATGAGGAAGATGGGCCAGATGCTGAGGTCGTATACTGGGGAGCATCTCATGCTGGCTTCACTCTGCTTCCCCCATCCCCTCCCTGTCCTCTTCTCTGCAGGTGTCCATTTCTCTAGGATCTTGGCCAATTTCATCAGGCTGAACTGAATGCTCTTCCCAGTGCTCTGCCCACCCACACTCCTCCTCCCCATGCCCTTCTTGCCCGGCCCTCTGCCCCTTGGACTGACAGCTCTGTGCCCATTTTGGGAATGCAGCTGAGAGATCCATCACTCCCACTGCCCTGGAATCCTAGTCCTTGCTGGATTGGAAGCCTTGAATCCCACTTTTCATCTCCCCAACCCTATGAGACTGCCAAATCTCTCAGCCTGGAATTCTGCTTAACTTCTTGACATCTCACTGCTTACAATGTTATCCTGAGTGAAAAGGAGTGGAGAATGCTGGCCTCACTGTAGCGTATTTCTCTTCGCTCAGAGTTTTAGGCCCTCAATATCTAGATGCCTTGGTTTTTCTCTGATACTTTCAAATACCTTTTAAATTTTATTTAGTTTTCATATTTTTCTTTTTTAAAATTTTTTATTAACATATAATGTATTATTTGTTTCAGGGGTACAGGTCTGTGATTCCTCAGTCTTACACAATTCACAGTGCTCACCATAGCACATACCCTCCCTAATGTCCATCACCCAGCCACCCCATCCCTCCCACCCCCCTCCACTCCAGCAACCCTCAGTTTGTTTCCTGAGATTAAGAATTCCTCATATCAGTGAGATCATATGATACATGTCTTTCTCTGATTGACTTATTTTGCTTAGAGTCTCTTATGGTTTGTCTCCCTCTCTGGTTTAATCTTGTTTCATTTTTCCCTCCCTTCCCTTATGATCCTCTGTCTTATTTCTCAAATTCCTCATATCCGTGAGATCATATGATACTTGTCTTTCTCTGATTGACTTATTTTGCTTAGCATGATACCCTCTAGTTCCATCCATGTTGTTGCAAATGGCAAGATCT
>NW_027748915.1:0-304 GCF_054177405.1 Leptonychotes weddellii | reverse complement strand
TCTTGATGCATCTCCTTCACTTTGAGGTGTGTATATGTATTCAGCTATCAGTCATTCTTTGCACTCAACCAATCTCACTCAATCAAAAGTTGCATTATCAATAAACATAGAGTTCTTGAGACCTCATCATTGGTCATTCTCTAGGGCTTATATTGGTACTAATGGAAGGAAGCATACTCTTCATCCTGTTTATTTTTCTTTATGAGACTTGTCATTAGGGGCGCCTGGGTGGCTCAGTCGTTAAGCGTCTGCCTTTGGCTCAGGTCATGATCCCAGGATCTGCCTGCCGCTCCCCCTCCCTGTG
>NW_027748914.1:0-304 GCF_054177405.1 Leptonychotes weddellii | reverse complement strand
TTGATGAGCAGGTCATATTCACTGGGTTTTGGTGGGCGGATGCCTGGTCTAGTTGAAAAGGCCTCTAAGGAAGACAGTTCCATTGACTCCTGTATGCCATTTCAGATACCTGTGTGTTATTACTGAGCTGGCTTCAAAAGACATAATTAAACTAAACATTTTTGTGTTTCGTAAGGGAAAAAGGAGGACATTTTTTTTTTCATCCTCAGGGATTTTGTGCCTGGGGAATCAAGTTTTCTTATCAGAGGTCCTTGAGTGCCTTTGTGGAGGTGGCGACTAATATAGATTCCTACTCTGATCATTC
>NW_027748913.1:0-304 GCF_054177405.1 Leptonychotes weddellii | reverse complement strand
TGAAAAAAAGTCCTCTCAACCCCCATGTCATCATCATCACTGTGCTTGCTTAGCTGCAATGTTTGTTTCCACTTAGACTAGTCACTGTACAACCCAGTCAGACCTCCAGTTGACAAAGGCTACCTAAGTCTAGTTCCACTATGGCCCCACTGGAGACCTATTTGCAAGGAAGTGGTAAGAGGCCCATCCAGATACCTGCCCTTTCACAGAGAAATAATGGATTTGTCATGTGGTTTGCCTCATCTACATCTCAGCTGAAATTCCATTTGCAAGGGAAAGAGAGTTAATGATGGGCCTTAAATTT
>NW_027748912.1:0-304 GCF_054177405.1 Leptonychotes weddellii | reverse complement strand
GCTCTGCTCCCAGGCTCTGGCTACTGTTACAATGTCCCATTTTGTATCCTTCCTTTTTCTACTTGAGCATTTACTTTTTCTTTTTCTTTTTTTTTTTTTTTTTTTAAGATTTTATTTATTTATTTGACAGAGAGAGACACAGCGAGAGAGGGAACACAAGCAGGGGGAGTGGGAGAGGGAGAAGCAGGCTTCCCGCGGAACAGGGAGCCTGATGCGGGGCTCGATCCCAGGACCCTGGGATCATGACCTGAGCCGAAGGCAGACGCTTAACGACTGAGCCACCCAGGCGCCCCGAGCATTTACT
>NW_027748911.1:0-304 GCF_054177405.1 Leptonychotes weddellii | reverse complement strand
GTAAGTGCTTAATAAATGCTAACCATTATTCTGATCTACTTAACAAGCTTTGAATCATTAAAATGCTAAATTCACTTTCTTTTTCTCTTTATAGATTTATGGTGGATTATTTTCTGAAGATAAATGTTGGTACAGATGCAAAGTACTGAAAATCATCAGTGATAAAAAGGCAGGAATAAGTGTTCAATTTTTTTTTTTTGCCCTGAATAATGATTATTTCGTCTCCAAAATTTGATGTTTATTTAGCCCAGGACCCTTGGATCATGACCTGAGCCGAAGGCAGATGCCTAACGACTGAGCCACC
>NW_027748910.1:0-304 GCF_054177405.1 Leptonychotes weddellii | reverse complement strand
CACAGGGTCCTTGGATTGAGCCCCACATTGGGCTCACATGCTTGTTGGGAGTGTGCAGGAGATTCTCTTTCTTTCTCTCCCTCTGTCCCTACCCCCCGCCCCTATGCACTCACTCTCACTCACTCTCTCTCAAATAAGTAAATCTTTATAAAAAAAAAAAAAAGTTTGATCGTGTGGTAATTTTATACTTAAATTTTTTTCCTTAAAGATTTTATTTATTTGACAGAGAGCGAGCATACAAGCAGGGGGAGTAGCAGAGGGAGAGGGAGAAGTACAGTCCCCACTGAGCACGGAGCCCAGCTTG
>NW_027748909.1:0-304 GCF_054177405.1 Leptonychotes weddellii | reverse complement strand
CTGAGGATTCAGTATCAAGAACTATGAATGTAGTGATTCATATCACGTAATGCTGTCTAGGTGATTTAGACACATTTAAAAAATGTGACTATGTATGAATGAATATCAAGAGTATAGGAAGACAGAGAGATATGTGGTTTTTCAAAACATACAAGTGGTGTGAATAGAGTCCCAAACACATGCCAATATAAGCTTGTGTTAAGAAATTCTGAAGGGAAATGGATAAAGAAGATGTGGTATATATATATATATATATATATATATATATATATATATATATATATATACACAATGGAATATTATG
>NW_027748908.1:0-304 GCF_054177405.1 Leptonychotes weddellii | reverse complement strand
ATTTTTTATTCTATCAAGAACCTAAAAAGTTATAGTTGTTTTAAATATCATCCATGCTTCCACTTTTATTCAGTTTTATTGCAAGTATTTGAATTAAAAAAAAATGTATTTCTAAAACATGCTGTTTAAATCAGCCATTTAACTTTACTATTCCGAGATGACAAAATAAGGAAAATTAGGAATATATTAACATTATTCAATAAAGAAATATATCTTTTAAAAGAATCTTATTTTTGTTTTAATTTTTTAATTTTTATTTTTTGTGATTTCATAATTTTTTCTTTCTGATTTCAATCTGCCTGTT
>NW_027748907.1:0-304 GCF_054177405.1 Leptonychotes weddellii | reverse complement strand
TCATTATTAGAGTGAAATTATACTAACAGAACCCAAGATTTAAGCAAACTATCCATCAGCCTGGAGGCCTTTCGAGTCTAGAAGCAGAACCTTCAAGTTGCGCTGTTCATGCTTTCTTCACAGGGAAATGAATATCAGGGATAGGAAAGAACATTGTGAATTGCTTGTGTCTTTTACCAGTTTCTTTACCCTGGTGTTCCTTGCTTTCTTATGGAAATATAAGAACCAGTTTAGGGATATTTTTGTTTATCCAGTCATATGCATTGAAAAATATTTCTTTGGGGCGCCTGGGTGGCTCATTTGG
>NW_027748906.1:0-304 GCF_054177405.1 Leptonychotes weddellii | reverse complement strand
GAAAAGGAAGAATTCAAACTCAGGTTTAACTCTAAAGTTCACGAAGGGAGAGATCTGGTGTAACCCAGTGAAGCCCCCCACTGGAGACACTCAAGGTCTGGAGACACTGGGAGTGCTCCTGGCATGGAAGGAGTAGGGCCAGGGATGCCGCTCCACCTCCACAGTGCCAAGGCGGCCCACAAACAATGACTCAGCCCCAATGTCCACAGTGCTGAAGGGGTGAGCCCCTGATGGACAGGGAAGGAGTATAGCTTATCATACACCCAGACCTGTAAGTGCTAACTCTGTAAGAGACCCAAGACAT
>NW_027748905.1:0-4437 GCF_054177405.1 Leptonychotes weddellii | reverse complement strand
CTATGAAAAACCCACAGCAAATATCGTTCTCAATGGGGAAAAACTGAGAGCTTTCCCCCTAAGGTCAGGAACACCACAGGGATGTCCACTATCACCACTGCTATTCAACATAGTACTAGAAGTCCTAGCCACAGCAGTCAGACAACAAAAAGAAATAAAAGGCATCCGAATCGGCAGAGAAGAAGTCAAACTCTCACTCTTTGCAGATGATATGATACTTTCTGTGGAAAACCTAAAAGACTCCACCCCAAAACGGCTAGAACTCATACAGGAATTCAGTAAAGTGGCAGGATATAAAATCAATGCACAGAAATCAGTGGCATTCCTATACACCAACAACAAGACAGAAGAAAGAGAAATTAAGGAGTCGATCCCATTTACAATTGCACCCAAAACCATAAGATATCTAGGAATAAACCTAACCAAAGAGGCAAAGAATCTGTACTCAGAAAACTATAAAATACTCAGCTGCTTCTATTATGCAAGACATTTAAGGTATTTGTAGAAATGTAAATAATGTCACATTTCTCACTATTTTTTAAAAATATAGCTATTTTTGTAAAAATATGTTATAGGTGTTGTACTTGCTAGAGCTATTTTAAGACAAATTAATAAATTAATTTTTTTTACATTCTGTTTTAATTTCTGCTATGATGTATATAACATATAACATACAGAGGTAAAAGTTCCTTGGGGTCCTCAATAATTTTTAAGATCACAAAGGGGTCTTGAGACAAAAAAAAAAAGAGAGAACTGATGCCTTATAATATTAAAGGAAAATAATTTTTTAGACATTTGTTAGAATGTAAGAGAAGAAGATTATAGGGGTGCCTGGGTGGCTCAGTCATTAAGTGTCTGCCTTTGGCTCAGGTCATGATCCTAGGGTCCTGGAATCGAGCCCCTCATCAGGATCCCTGCTCTGCGGGAAGCCTGCTTCTCCTTCTCCCACTCCCCCTGCTTGTGTTCCCTCTCTCACTGTCTCTTTCTCTGCCAAACAAATAAAATCTTAAAAAAAAGAAGAAAATTATAAATTAGCTTTTGCTTTTCCTTAAAAATAGATTGAAAAATGAAAAAAGAGTGAGAAACAAAAATGGAAGCTCTATATTCCATGAAATTATGGAAAACTTAAAATTCTGATCTAAAACATTTGAAGAATGGCTAAGCACAGTGAAAGGTGGACTAGCATAAGAGAAGAGAAAGTGACTCCACAAGATGGCTGCTGCCGAAAACACTGGGCCAAGAGGGTGGAATATACAGTTCTCCTAACAGGTAGCACACCTTAACTTATCTTCTATTGTGATATAATTCATGCCATAGAATTCACCTTTTGAAAGTGAACAATTCAGTGGTTTTAGTACGTTCACAAGCTTGTGTTACCATCACCACTATCTGATTCTAGAATATTTTTGTCACCAAAAGAAACCTGTACCCATTAGCTGGCACACCCCATTTTCCCCAACCTCTAATCTACTTTCCACCTCTATGGACTTGCATATTCTGGACATTTTATATAAATGGTATCATATAATATGTAACCTTTTTGTCTGGATTATTTTATTACAATATATTCAAAGTTCATTCATGTTGTAGTATGTGTCAGTTTGTCATTCATTTTTTGGCAAAATAATATTCTATTGTATGGATATACCACATTTTGTCTATCCATTCATTGGTCAGTGGACATTTGGGTTGTTTCTGTGTTTTTTTTTTTTTTTAACTATTATGAATAATGCTGCTATGAGCATTTGAGTATGAATTTTTCCATGGACATGTTTCTAATTTTCTTGTGTATGCATCTAGGTATGGATTTTCTGAATCTTATGATAACTCTGTTTAACTTTTTGAGAAAATGCTAAACTGTTTCCAAAGCATCTATGTCATTTTACATTTCCAAGCAATGAATGAGAGTTCCAATTTCTTTGCATCCTCACCAACACTTGTTATTATCCATCTTTTAAATTATAGGCATCCTTGTGGCTGTGAAGCAGTACTTTTTATTTGTGTTTATTTTGCTTTTTGTTTGTGTTTCCCTCTTCTCATATGCTTATTGGTCATTTATATATGCTCTTCAGAGAAATATCTATTTAAATACTTTGCCTATTAAAAAAAATTGTGTTGTCTTTTTATTGCTGAGTTACAGGAGCTTTTGTATATTTTAGATATTATTCATTTATTAGATATATGATTGCAAATATTTTGTACTTTTTTTTATTAATATTATTTGTTTCAGGGGTACAGGTCTGTGATTCATCAGTCTTACACAATTCACAGCGCTCACCATAGCACATACCCTCCCCAGTGTCCATCACCCAGCCACCCAATCCATCCCACCCCCCTCCACTCCAGCAACCCTCAGTTTGTTTCCTGAGATTATGAGTCTCTTATGGTTTGTCTCCTTCTCTGGTTTGTCTTGTTTCATTTTTTCCCTCCCTTCCCCTATGATTCTCTGTCTTGTTTCTCAAATTCCTCATATCAGTGAGATCATATGATAATTATCTTTCTCTGATTGACTTATTTCACTTAGCATAATGCCTTCTAGTTCCATCCATGTCATTACAAATGGCAAGATTTCGGTTTCTTGATGGTTGCATAATATTCCATTGTGTATGTGTGTGTATATATATATATATATATATCTCATATCTTCTTTATCCATTCATCTGTTGATGGACATCTTGGCTCTTTCCATATTTTGGCTATTGTGGACATTGCTGCTATAAACAGTGGGGTGCATGTGCCCCTTCGGATCACTACATTTGTATCTTTGGGATAAATGTCCAGTAGTGCAATTGTTGGGATGTAGGGTAGCTCTATTTTCAACTCTTTGAGGAACCTCCATACTGTTTTCCAAGAGTGGCCACACCACTTTGCTTTTCCACCAAAAGTGTAGGAGGGTTCCCCTTTCTCCCCATCTCTGCCAACATCTGTCATTTCCTGACTTGTTAATTTTAATCATTCTGACCGGTGTGAGGTTGTATCTCATTGAGGTTTTGATTTCCCTGATGCTGAGTGATGTTGAGCACTTTTTCATGTGTCTGTTGGCCATCTGGATGTCTTCTTTGCAGAAATGCCTGTTCATGTCTTCTGCCCATTTCTTGATTGGATTATTTGTTCTCTGGGTGTTGAGTTTGATAAGTTCTTTATAGATTTTGGATACTAGCCCTTTATCTGATATGTCATTTGCAAATATCTTCTCCCATTTTGTCAGTTGTCTTTTGGTTTTGTTGACTGTTTCCTTTGCTGTGCAAAAGCTTTTTATCTTGATGAAGTCCCAATAGTTCATTTTTGTCCTTGCTTCCCTTGCCTTTGGCAATGATTCTAGGAAGAAGTTGCTGTGGCTGAGGCCAAAGAGGTTGCTGCCTGTGTTCTCCTCAAGGAGTTTGATGGATTCCTGTCTCCCATGTAGGTCTTTCATCCATTTTGAGTCTATTTTTGTGTGTGGTGTAAGGAAATGGTCCAGTTTCATTCTTCTGCATGTGGCTGTCCAATTTTTCCAACACTATTTTTTTTTTTTTTAAAGATTTTATTTCTTTATTCGACAGATAGAAAGAGAGCACAAGTAGGCAGAGTGGCAGGCAGAGGAAGAGGGAGAAGCAGGTTCTCCGATGAGCAGGGAGACGGATGTGGGGCTTGATCCTAGGACCCCAGGATTATGACCTGAGCTGAAGGCAGCCGCTTAACCAACTGAGCCACCCAGGCGCCCCCCAACACCATTTGTTGAAGAGATTTTTTTTTTCCATTGGACATTCTTTCTGCTTTGTCGAAGATGGGTTGACCATGGAGTTGAGGGTCCATTTCTGGGCTCTCTCTTCTGTTCCATTGATCTATGTGTCTGTTTTTGTGCCAGTACCATACTGTCTTGATGATGACAGCTTTGTAATAGAGCTTGAAGTCTGGAATTGTGATGCCACCAGCTTTGCTTTTCTTTTTCAACATTCCTCTGGCTATTCGGGGTCTTTTCTGGTTCCCTACAGATTTTAGGATTATTTGTTCTGTTTCTTTGAAAAAAGTTGATGGTGTTTTGATAGAGATTGCAATAAATGTGTAGATTGCTCTAGGTAGCATAGACATTTTCACAATATTTGCTCTTCCAATCCATGAGCATGGAATGTTTTTCCATTTCTTTGTGCCTTCCTCAATTTCTTTCATGAGTATTCTATAGTTTTCTGAGTACAGATGCTTTGCCTCTTTGGTTAGGTTTATTCCTAGGTATCTTATGGTTTTGGGTGCAATTGTAAATGGGATCGGCTCCTTAATTTCTCTTTCTTCTGTCTTGTTGTTGGTGTATAGGGATGCCACTGATTTCTGTGCATTGATTTTATATCCTGCCACTTTACTGAATTCCTGTATGAGTTCTAGCAGTTTTGAGGTGGAGTCTTTTGGGTTTTCCACATAGAGTATCATATCATCTGCAAAGAGTGAGAGTTTGACTTCTTT
>NW_027748904.1:0-304 GCF_054177405.1 Leptonychotes weddellii | reverse complement strand
GGGAAGCCCTGGACAGAGCACCCCTCAAAGGAGCCGGAGTTGGAGGCCTGGGACCGTGCCTCTGCTGTCCCTAGCTCCGTCCCTGCCCTGCCAGCACACCCTTCCCCTTGCCGAGGCCTGGGCGTGCAGGAGTTCCACAGACGCTCCGCTCTGCATTAACCGGTGTCAGACCCTGCGAAGGTCCTGGAGGAAAGGGAAAGAAAAAAGCAAGGCCCAGAAGTAACCTAAAGTCTGCTGGGCTCTCCCAAACTCGGAATCTCATCCTGCCTGTTACTCTGTGGGGGGAGCCCGGCCCTCTCCTGCC
>NW_027748903.1:0-304 GCF_054177405.1 Leptonychotes weddellii | reverse complement strand
TCAATGAGATCATATGATACATGTCTTTCTCTGTTTGACTTATTTCACTCAACATAATACCCTCTAGTTCCATCCACGTCGTTGCAAATGGCAAGATCTCATTCCTTTTGATGGCTGCATAATATTCCATTGTATATATATACCACATCTTCTTTATCCAGTCATCTGTCGATGGACATCTTGGCTCTTTCCACAGTTTCTGCTAATATTTTGTTAAAAATTTTTTGTGGATCACCTGGGTGGCTCAGTCAGTTAAGCGTCTGCCTTCAGCTCAGGTCATGATCCCAGGGTCCTGGGATCGAGC
>NW_027748902.1:0-304 GCF_054177405.1 Leptonychotes weddellii | reverse complement strand
CACACAAAAATAGACTCAAAATGGTTGAAAGACCTCAATGTGAGGTAGGAGTCCATCAAAATCCTAAAGGAGAACACAGGCAGCAACCTCTTTGACCTCAGCCGCAGCAACTTCTTCCTAGAAACATCGCCAAAGGCAAGGGAAGCAAGGGCAAAAATGAGCTAATATGTTTTTTTTAACAACTCGATGGGATAGGAGACTATATTGTATGGGGAAAAGTGGACAGCAGTATTCTCAGTTGAGAAGAGACTTTAAATGTGAATAAGTTAAATACCTTATAACCAATTTATTTTGCTTACATTTT
>NW_027748901.1:0-304 GCF_054177405.1 Leptonychotes weddellii | reverse complement strand
GCGAGAGAGAAAGGCAGAGGGAGAAACAGGCTCCCAAGGAGCAGGGAGCCCGATGCGGGACTCGATCCCAGGACCCTGAGATCATGACCTGAGCTGAAGGCAGACGCTTAACCATCTGAGCCACCCAGGCGCCCTGTTTTATATATTTTAATCATATGTTGTTATACTTGCTTCCAGAGATGATCCCTTTCTCTATCCAAAAGCTCCTAGGTTGTGAATTAGTAGACTCAGAATTAAAGTATAGTAGAATAGAACAGAAACTTGGTTGAGTTAATTAGGAGAGGGGTTCCATTTCCAGCTCTGT
>NW_027748900.1:0-304 GCF_054177405.1 Leptonychotes weddellii | reverse complement strand
TTGGTTGAGCGCCAGACTCTTGGTTTTGGCTCAGGTTGTGATCTCATGGGTTATGAGAGATCGAGCCCCGAGTCAGGCTCTGCGCTCAGAGGGGAGTCTGCTTGAGGTTCTGTTCCTCTGCCCCTCCCCCCACTCATACGTGCGCTAAAATAAACCTTAAAAAAATAAGTAACATTAGTCTCTCATAATCGGTCAACAAATGTATTTTCACTAATTATATCATGGATAGAATGGTTGGACTCTCCCTGTGGTGGGGGTGCTAAGAAAAGGTCAAATTTAGTATCTGTTAAAGAAAACAACTACA
>NW_027748899.1:0-304 GCF_054177405.1 Leptonychotes weddellii | reverse complement strand
CCTTAGGACTCAGGAACTCTGTGTGCTTTGCTGGGAGGTGGTAATAACAGCAGAAGGAATCAAACCTAGGGTGAGCTTGGCTCCTTAACCTGAAATGTAGTAATTGGTTTCGCTGTTTTATTTGTCTAATATGAAAAATGCAAAGAAACAGAGATCCCGGGCTTTGAAATTCGCTGTGCGCTTCAAATTGAAATTAGCTAAGGCAAAATATTAGGTGATTCAAATGAGTCATATAAACGAAGAGAATGGTCATTTTTTTTTCTGCAAACATCATGATGTTCAGCAGTGTTTTGTTTTTTAAGAT
>NW_027748898.1:0-304 GCF_054177405.1 Leptonychotes weddellii | reverse complement strand
TGAATGGGGTAAAGGACCTGAGCTGTGCTTTCCAGACAGGAGGAATATCATTAACAAGGGAAGCTGAGGTGAGAAAATACAAGGGCTTTTTGATGGTCAGAGAATGAAGGAAAGGTCAAGTGAACAGTCAAGAGTGAGAGGACGTAAGTCTCCAAGTGCAGAAATAGTACAGGGTAAGAGCAAAAAGGAACTGTGATCTATATTGGCACGTCCTGACCACACAAAGGGATTTCGACATCTTTTGGCAGATAATGTGGCACCATTAAAAGGTTTTCAAAGAAGGAGCACCTGGGCAGCACAATTG
>NW_027748897.1:0-304 GCF_054177405.1 Leptonychotes weddellii | reverse complement strand
CCGAGTCTTAGCACATTTTCAACGAGTCTCTTTTATTTACTTATTTCCTGCGTAAAGTCAGTGATTCCTCACTTACATGAACTTCACAGTCTTTCAACGTTTTCCGTAGAAGTGGTGTCAAGTCGCAGCCTGTTCTATGAACTTCTTAGCTACTTTAATACCATATATGTCAGTTGTCCGAATAATAGTTCACTATGCCTGAGAGAGCTATGGGTGTGGGCATATTTTTATGTGCTGTGGACTCACTACACTCTTTTCCTTTCAACCATTTCTCAATGCGCTGCTCAAAATGACACATGGAAAT
>NW_027748896.1:0-304 GCF_054177405.1 Leptonychotes weddellii | reverse complement strand
GATTCGAATTTCCCTGATGGCTAATGATGTTGAACATTTTTTCATGGGTCTGTTAGCCATTTGTATGTCTTTTTTGGAGAAGTTTCTGTCCATGTCTTCTGCCCATTTTTTGACTTGATTATTTGTTTTTTGGGTGTTGAGTTTGAGAAGTTCTTTATAGATCTTGGATACCAGCCCTTTACCTGTAGTGTCATTTGCAAATATCTTCTCCCATTCCGTGGATTGTCTCTTTGTTTTGTTGATTGTTTCCTTTGCTGCGCAGAAGCTTTTTATCTTGATGAAGTCCCAAAAGTTCAGTTTTGCT
>NW_027748895.1:0-4438 GCF_054177405.1 Leptonychotes weddellii | reverse complement strand
GATTCATTGTTCGTGCACAACACCCAGTGCTCCATGCAGAATGTGCCCTCCTCAATACCCACCACCAGGCCAACCCATCCTCCCACCCCCCTCCCCTCTAGAACCCTCAGTTTGTTTTTCAGAGTCCATCTTCTCTCATGGTTCGTCCACCCCTCCGATTTCCCCCGCTTCATTCCTCCCCTCCCGCTACCTTCTTCTTGACTCTTACATTTTTATGGGACTCCCATATGTAGGAAATTAAATGTTTTTCTCTTATTAATCAGGCTTATGTCAATTTAATTATTAGACCAGCCAAAGAACTTAGACGGGAAAATACTTTGCCCCTACAATATCTAGTGGAGAAGTCCTATTTATAATATGACACAGGACAGCTACCAGCTCTTTTGTTTTTACTTCTTAACAAGGGAAGATCAAATAATGATCAAAAATAAATGGACAGAACAATATGTAAGAAAAAGAGTAAAGGCAAAATATCAGAAAAAATACAATATAAGAAAAAATAATTTAGCAAAAAACTTTAAAAAACTTTAATAAATATACTCAAAATATTGAGAAGATATAGTATTTTTAAAATGAGATTTTTGTGCTATAAAAAGCACGTAGAAAATTCTACAGGGGTCTTGGAGATTCAAAATTAGGCAAGGAAGCAAAGTCTTTAAAGTTTGGGGCAAATATTTATAATTTAGGAGGTGTATATCCAAGTAAATTGTTGAGAAAATTTAAAATAAAACCATTACAAAACATATAGGTTATCAAAATATTTCCCTTCTTTTTTTTTTTAAGATTTTTATTTATTTATTGAGAGAGAATGATAGAGAGCATGAGAGGGTGGAGGGTCAGAGGGAGAAGCAGACTCCCCGCTGAGCAGGAAGCCCGATGCGGGACTCGATCCTGGAACTCCAGGATCATGACCTGAGCCGAAGGCAGTTGCTTAACCAACTGAGCCACCCAGGCGCCCAAAATATTTCCTTTCTCTATATCCTTTCTGAGGCAATTGTTAAAACCTCTATCTTTAGCCAAATGAAGAAGTAAACAGAAAAGTTGGAAGGCATGAGATCCAGAAAACAGCAACCCTATCCAGGAGAACGTAAAGTTTCTGCAGTCGGAGGATAAAGTTCCAGGAGAGTCTTTTTTTTTTTTTTTAATTTTTTTTTTTTTAAGATTTTATTTATTTGCGAGAGAGAGAATGAGAGACAGAGAGCACGAGAGGGAGGAGGGTCAGAGGGAGAAGCAGACTCCCCGCCGAGCAGGGAGCCCGATGCAGGACTCGATCCCGGGACTCCGGGATCATGACCTGAGCTGAAGGCAGTCGCCCAACCAACTGAGCCACCCAGGCGCCCCTCCAGGAGAGTCTTGATGCGTCCACCAAAAAAAAAATATATATATTCTTTTTAAAAAAATAAAAATGTATTTAATGAAAAATGTAAAATTCAGGAGAAAAAATATTTTAAAAGAAATTCATAATTCAAATATAAAGCTAGTTATAATGTAGCCTTACTATAAAATTTAAAAAAGTGAAAAATATAAAAAAAAGGAGATAGAGAGAAAGAGAATATTTGGTCTTGACTCTAGAAAAATTCTCCTTTAAGTTCCCCAGGAATCTAGATAAATTATCGATAGAGAAAAAATAAAACCCTAGAACTCTACTTGACCAATAATGAAAAATAGTAACATAATCACAACAAGATAACTGTCATTTATTTCTCTTCCAACATTTAGAATTAACCCAGGGGAAAAGTGCAGAAAACTTGGTAGTAGGAGAGAGCATGATAACTTAGCAATAATTTAGTTAATAGAAGGTAGACCATAGACATTTATGCAAAGGTAGGAGTAGAAAATGTTGGAAGTATGTGGATATTAGTATGGAGATTCTAATAGCATCATCTCACATAATAGTTTCTTGAAAGACCATGAGATAGTAGTGTACTGTTAATAAGTTCTAATTGAAAAATTAAAAATATTATCCATGTCAAACATTGGGAGGCACACAAGGAAGGACAATTCCACCTTCCAAGGCACAGTCTTTAGATATAGACTAGCGCTGCAAATTAAAGCACGTCTTGAAAGTACTGTCCCTTAATTACTATAAACTGAATCTCCAATGTACTTTCTGCTTCTGGGATAACCAAAATTACCCAAAATAATCACCATTCTTCAAAATCTGAATTTTCTTTTTCTTTGCCAGAGTCACTATCTATGCTCATTTCAAATACATCTCAAATGCAAGGATACATTCTTCCCTGTTGATATGCAGAGGCTGCGATGGCAAATGTTTCTTTATCCAGATCCTTAAGTGTAAGCTCAGATTCATTTTGAAATCACCATGTGGAACAGAAATCATTTAAGTATTGATGGCCTCATTTGTCTCAGCTTTCAAACAGATTAAATAGTTCACAAAAGATTCAATAATAATGGTATTTAGAATTTTAAGCTATAATGTCAAGGGTCATGAGAAAGTCCCGGGTGACAGAAAATAACTGTATTCAAAAATAACAAAGATTTTCTTGCTATGTTGTGTTTTTGTTCTGAATAGGTGTGTCATCTGGGCTGAAGAGAAATGTGGCATTGGGATAGTCCAAGGAGATTTTGCTACTCGTTGTCATTTTTCATTTTCAAGAGCTCAGTATAATATTTTCTTATTCATTGGAATTTACAAAGCATTGCTTTTCAAAATATCTCTATGGGTTCAAGAATAAACAGAGAAGATATTATATTTACAAAAATTATGTTAGACAAAGCTAAGTATAGATATGTAAAGTTTTTATCATAATGGATTTTACACACACACACATACAGAGATACATGTCTTTAGAGCCTTCCAACATCCATTATAATAATTTTCCATCGTGAATAATTCAGCCTATAGTAAAAGAGAAGGGGAAATGAAATATTCAATTGATGTTATATTTTAAAAATAAGACTGGAGGATTAAGAATTTACTCTGGCCTGAAGTTATCATTTAAAAAGTTTCAAAACTCATAGAACTGAACAACACAAAGAATAAGTCCTAATGTAAATTTTGAGTTTTTGTTAATAATAGTGTTCATTATTGGTTCAACAAATGTAATATATGTAACACAATAATGCAGGATTTTAATAATAAGAAAATATGTGCAGGGAGGAGAGGAGATGGGAATTCTCTGTACTTTCTGCTTGATTTTTCTATAAACCAAAAACTTCTCTTAACAAATTAATTATTTTTTTGAAGTGTGGAGAAATGATTTTCTAAAATAATCACCCTAATAATTAGCTTAGGCTTTATTCTTATTAGCTGATATTAATTCTGCATTTTCTAAGCCTTTCATATCACTTTAAACAAATGTCTTATTTTAGAGTAGGAGATAAGATATTCAGACTTTTTAGTGTCCCAAGGTTGTACAGATTACAGGTCATAGAGGAACAACTGAACCTAGTCTTATTTGCTTTATTTGACATAAAGATGATCATTTACTATTAAAAATAGTTTAAGGAAATAAAATCATGTACCATACTCAAATTAAGAAGTCACAGACTCCTATTGGGGGTGGGAACCTACAAAAAGAGAGAAGAGGAATTTCATAACAAAGATTCAGTAATTCCTTACCTTATTATTTTTTTTTTTAGTTCCTTACCTTATTTTAATTAAACTTATCCTGTTTTTCTTCCTTCCAATCTACCACTATGTAATGCCAATAGATTTTTGTACCTAAGTCACAATGTTTATTATTCAGTTGAATAATCTTAACATTAGTTAGATTTTTTTTTCCTTTGGCAAACAATGTAAACCATCATAAGTAGTTGAGCCAAAGGGAGTACAGAATCTAAAAATGCATATGTTCCTCACAGACATGGAGGTCCCCAGTCAGCCAGACTTGAGGAAGAGACTGGAATTAGGTATTGGAAAGTTCTCACCATCTGCTTTCTGTTTCTCTCTACAGACTTGCTTTCTCTGCCTCCCTGAATTAATAGATAAATATGACTATCCCATAGCTCCTCAGGTTCTCCCCCGCTCCCCACAATTCTTCCATTAGCCACAAACTCTATCTGAAAATTCTCATTAAAAATTTCAGAGAGAATAATTCTGACTGGTTTAGTTTTGTAATGAGTATAGTCCCAACTCCCAAATCCATTAGCCATGCTCAGGGTTGGGGGTGAGGAATGGGTTATAAAAAAATCAACATGGCTCAGGGGTAGGTAGACCCCCTGTGGATCAGGTGCTAGTTTCCTGAAAAGGAATTATTAATATTGGTTTGGATCAATGTTTACCATCTGTCACTTTACTAGGTAGCAGGGATATAATGATTAATTAAATTCACTTTTATATTTTAAGGAACTCAACATCTGACTGGAGTAATAGGTATATATGTCATTAAAATACTATGTAGTAAAGTTATGTTCATATATAGGGATTCTCTGCTTAGAAATTTGATGGTTTCAAATTTTCTTTTTTTTTTTTTTT
>NW_027748894.1:0-304 GCF_054177405.1 Leptonychotes weddellii | reverse complement strand
AAGCGTCTGCCTTCAGCTCAGGTCATGATCCCGGGGTCCTGGAATCGAGTCCCACATCGGGATTCTGCAGGGAGCCTGCTTCACCCTCTGCCTCTGCCTCTCTCTCTCAATGAATGAATGAATGAATGAATGAATGAATGAATAAAATCTTTTAAAAATAATAAAATAAAAAAATTAAAACTATGCCAAATACTAAAATTATAGAATTTTGGTGCTACAAAGGATCTGAGGAATGATGGAACATATTTATATTGATTCCTTTTACTTCTTTAATGACATTATAAATGCTCCCATTAGCTTTTTT
>NW_027748893.1:0-304 GCF_054177405.1 Leptonychotes weddellii | reverse complement strand
TTCTTCCCCTCCTACTATCTTCTTCTTCTTCTTTTTTTTTTTCTTAAGATATATTGCATTATTTGTTTCAGAGGTACAGATCTGAGATTCAACAGTCTTGCACAATTCACAGCGCTCACCATAGCACATACCCTCCCCAATGTCTATCACCCAGCCACCCCATCCCTCCCATTCCCCACCACTCCAACAGCCCTCAGTTTGTTTCCTGAGATTAAGAATTCCTTATATCAGTGAGATCATATGATATCTGTCTTTCTCTGATTGACTTATTTCGCTCAGCATAATACCCTCCAGTTCCAACCAC
>NW_027748892.1:0-304 GCF_054177405.1 Leptonychotes weddellii | reverse complement strand
TACTGCATGGAGCACTGGGTGTTATACGAAATCAATGGATCGTGGATCACCACATCAAAAACTAATGATGTATTGTATGGTGACTAACATAACATAATAAAATTAAAAAAAAAAAAGAAAAGTAATGTAGCATGCAAAAAAAGGTATTGTGTTGTTATTGTTATTATTATTACTGCTATTTGCAGCAACTTGTATAGAACTTTTTTGAGTTAATGTATTGCTTTCAATAACACCTGGTTATAGTTGTTACCACTCCTTTCATTGGCTGCCTCCAATGGCCTTAGGTCTTTTGAAGTGTTGTTGT
>NW_027748891.1:0-304 GCF_054177405.1 Leptonychotes weddellii | reverse complement strand
TCATTATTAGAGTGAAATTATACTAACAGAACCCAAGATTTAAGCAAACTATCCATCAGCCTGGAGGCCTTTCGAGTCTAGAAGCAGAACCTTCAAGTTGCGCTATTCATGCTTTCTTCACAGGGAAATGAATATCAGGGATAGGAAAGAACATTGTGAATTGCTTGTGTCTTTTACCAGTTTCTTTACCCTGGTGTTCCTTGCTTTCTTATGGAAATATAAGAACCAGTTTAGGGATATTTTTGTTTATCCAGTCATATGCATTGAAAAATATTTCTTTGGGGCGCCTGGGTGGCTCATTTGG
>NW_027748890.1:0-304 GCF_054177405.1 Leptonychotes weddellii | reverse complement strand
TGAATGGGGTAAAGGACCTGAGCTGTGCTTTCCAGACAGGAGGAATATCATTAACAAGGGAAGCTGAGGTGAGAAAATACAAGGGCTTTTTGATGGTCAGAGAACGAAGGAAAGGTCAAGTGAACAGTCAAGAGTGAGAGGACGTAAGTCTCCAAGTGCAGAAATAGTACAGGGTAAGAGCAAAAAGGAACTGTGATCTATATTGGCACGTCCTGACCACACAAAGGGATTTCGACATCTTTTGGCAGATAATGTGGCACCATTAAAAGGTTTTCAAAGAAGGAGCACCTGGGCAGCACAATTG
>NW_027748889.1:0-304 GCF_054177405.1 Leptonychotes weddellii | reverse complement strand
TGAGGGATAACATCGGTAAAAGGATGACCGTGTGGAGGATGATGCAGATGAAAACTTGTGAGAAGCAGAGTTCCTGCTGGGGAATGAAAACACAAGTGGGCAAAATCCTGAGGGATTTAAATGCCAGGATGAGAAGGAAAGATTTGAACTTTCAGGCAACGAGGAGCTACTGGAGCTACTGAAGCTTAGGAGTGATGTTCAGATAAATTTGGTGGTTTAGGAATGCTGGTTTGGCAGTGGAGTACAAAGCAGATTAAAAGTCCAAGTGAAATAAGTCAATCAGAGAAAGACGTGTATCATATGA
>NW_027748888.1:0-304 GCF_054177405.1 Leptonychotes weddellii | reverse complement strand
ACACACACACACACACACACTCTCAGGCCCAGAATACTTGCTGGCACATAGCAGATGTTTGGGATTTACTGAAATATTTTGTCCCAGAGGTAATATGAATAAGCATGATTATAAAAACAAATGGGAGAATAAAACAAGAAATGCCAATAGTTTCAATTTATACAAGATAGAAAACCTTGTTTAGAAAAAACTATTATAACGAATTGTTTTCTGTTCAGATATCAAGGTGTATTCATTTAACACTTACTAATAAATGTTATGGACAAGGCCCTGCTTGGACTTCCTAACAATTCTGGTGGGTATT
>NW_027748887.1:0-304 GCF_054177405.1 Leptonychotes weddellii | reverse complement strand
CCGAGTCTTAGCACATTTTCAACGAGTCTCTTTTATTTACTTATTTCCTGCGTAAAGTCAGTGATTCCTCACTTACATGAACTTCACAGTCTTTCAACGTTTTCTGTAGAAGTGGTGTCAAGTCGCAGCCTGTTCTATGAACTTCTTAGCTACTTTAATACCATATATGTCAGTTGTCCGAATAATAGTTCACTATGCCTGAGAGAGCTATGGGTGTGGGCATATTTTTATGTGCTGTGGACTCACTACACTCTTTTCCTTTCAACCATTTCTCAATGCGCTGCTCAAAATGACACATGGAAAT
>NW_027748886.1:0-304 GCF_054177405.1 Leptonychotes weddellii | reverse complement strand
TGCTTCCTTCCAGTTGCCATCCCCACAAGTATACCCAATGCTCTAGTTTTGCTTGTTTAAGAATTTTATATGGAAAGTATGCCCTCTTCTACATCTGATGTATTTCACTCAGTACTATGTCACCTAATGGTTTCTATTACATAAATTTGAAGATTCCTTATCAATGTCACATGCATACAGGGGAATGTGCAGTGCATACATAAATTTACAGGAAAATAATCAAATTAAAAACTCGTGTTCTCCCACAGGTTTCTGGCGCGAGCCAAGCTACTCATGCTGTTTGACAAAGTCCAAGTATGGGGGA
>NW_027748885.1:0-304 GCF_054177405.1 Leptonychotes weddellii | reverse complement strand
GAAAAGGAAGAATTCAAACTCAGGTTTAACTCTAAAGTTCACGAAGGGAGAGATCTGGTGTAACCCAGTGAAGCCCCCCACTGGAGACACGCAAGGTCTGGAGATACTGGGAGTGCTCCTGGCATGGAAGGAGTAGGGCCAGGGATGCCGCTCCACCTCCACAGTGCCAAGGCGGCCCACAAACAATGACTCAGCCCCAATGTCCACAGTGCTGAAGGGGTGAGCCCCTGATGGACAGGGAAGGAGTATAGCTTATCATACACCCAGACCTGTAAGTGCTAACTCTGTAAGAGACCCAAGACAT
>NW_027748884.1:0-4438 GCF_054177405.1 Leptonychotes weddellii | reverse complement strand
GGAACTGGAGGGTATTAGGCTGAGCGAAATAAGTCAATCAGAGAAAGACATGTTTCATATGATCTCACTGATACAAGGAATTCTTAATCTCAGGAAACAAACTGAGGGTTGCTGGAGTGGTGGGGGTGGGAGGGATGGGGTAGCTGGGTGATGGACATTGGGAAGGGTATGTGCTATGGTGAGCGCTGTGAATTGTGTAGGACTGTTGAATCACAGACCTGTACCTCTGAAACAAATAATACATCATATGTTAAAAAAAAAAGAAGATAGTAGGAAGGGAAAAATTGAAGGCAGGGAAATGAGAGGGGGAGACAAACCATGAGAGACTATGGACTCTGAGAAACAAACTGAGGGTTCTAGAGGGGAGGGGGGTGAGGGGATGGGTTAGCCTGGTGATGGGTATTAA
Source organism: Leptonychotes weddellii (assembly GCF_054177405.1). Classification (NCBI taxonomy): domain Eukaryota; kingdom Metazoa; phylum Chordata; class Mammalia; order Carnivora; family Phocidae; genus Leptonychotes; species Leptonychotes weddellii. The sequence continues at coordinate 4,032 of NW_027748884.1, read as the reverse complement.
AGAGGGCACGAATTGAATGGAGCACTGGGTTTTATACGCGAACAATGAATCATGGAACACTGTATCAAAAACTAGTGATGTATGGTGATTAACATAACATAATAAAATTTTTTTAAAAATGAAAAAAAATAATACCTTTGGGGAATAATAATAATAAAAATCTGCTTTGGAACTAAGAAATTAACTTGTTTTAAGTCTTAAAAAAACATATTTTCTCCCAACATTAAATTTCATTTTCCTTAATTTGAAAAAAAAAATGCCCTCATTCTGAGTTATACAGTTCAATTAATTTGACTTTGTGTTAATTGGAAGTATACATTCCTAATGGTGACAATAAATAGAAGCATGGCCTTCTAAACAATATAAAGTAACCTAGGCTTGAGAACTTTATAATAATTTATTCATTCTTTTTAATAAATCTAACAACTCTACTTTACAATTTGAAACACTTCATGTACTTGATAAAATATTGATGTCACATAATTGATTTATAATAATTGATTTATAATAATAAATTCAAATTCAGACCCAATTACCAGTCTTTTTTTTTTTTCTATAATAACAGCTCCAAACATTGCCATATATAAGCCATTTTAAGAGAGTAAGTTAAATTGAGATTAAATAATTTGCACTGTTAAATTAACAATTCAGTGGAGATTATGTTTGAACTCTTAGCTGGTTAAACCTAGTTCTTGCTCAGGTTTTGAATTTCCTAAAGGACTTAACAACATGGATCTGTCACCTTCTGCTCATGCCCATTGTTCTAAATCCCCTTTATATATCAGTTATTTCGTCATTCTGCTTTGCTTGCTTGTTGATATCCTTTGTTTCTCTACAATGGTTTTTAACACTTTTTTTTTAATAGTTCCAGGTCTACTGTGACCTTTCAGCTTAGTCATACAATCTCATTTTCATTATTATTTGACTTACATGAGAATTTATTCTCAACACTCCCTGCAGTTTGAGATGTTTTTCCCCCATTTTTGATTTGGCTACGTATAGCAATGGAAGGGGAAAGTATTTAATTTGTTGTAATCCTAAGACATCTTATCTTTTCTTACCACCGTCACATATATTATAATGATGTAAATTCCATTTGTTGCAAGAATATGAGAGCAGTTTGCAAACAATAAAATGCAGCACTTGAAATTTTAAAAAAATTGGGGCGCCTGGGTGGCTCAGTCGTCAAGCATCTGCCTTCGGCTCAGGTCATGATCCCAGGGTCCTGGGATTGAGCCCTGCATCAGGCTCCCTGCTCCGCGGGAAGCCTGCTTCTCCCTCTCCCACTCCCCCGCTTGTGTTCCTGCTCTCGCTAACTCTCTCTCTGTGTCATATAAATAAATAAAATCTTTAAAAAAAAAAAAAAAGAAATTTTAAAAAAATAATTGTAAAAAATATATACACAGTGCATTTCTGCCAAGTTTGTCATTCCTAAATAACAATATGAAAACAAACAGACTGAATTATCCCTTTAAAGAAAATACAATCACAAGAAGATAAAGAAGCATTATAAACAGACTCTCCTTAAAGAGCTCTAAGTAGTTAGTAGCTCAGCATTAATACAGAAAAACAAGGGGGCTTGATCACTGTAATGGTTAATTTTATGTGTCAACTTGATTAGACCATGGTAACCAGTTGTTTGGTGAAACACTAATCTAGATATTTCTGCAAAGGTATTTCTTAGGATGTGATTAATATTTACAAGGAGTTGACTTTAAGTAAAGTAGATTACTCCCATAATGTGGGTGGGCTTCATCCTGTCAGTTTGAAGTGTTCAAAAGACAGAGGTTTCCTGAAGAAGAAGGAATCTTGTCTTAAGATGGCAACATAAAAATTCTCCCTGAATTTCCAGCCTCTGAACTCAAGGATGCAACATCAACTCTTACCTGAATCACCAACCAGGAGCTTGCCCTATTGATTTTGGACTTGCCACTTGCCATCTCTGAAAATGACATGAACTGATTCCTTAAAATCAATCTCTCTCTCTCTCTCTCTCCCTGCAACCCCATCCTATTTCCTATTGGTTCTCTTTAGAATTCTAACACAATGGCCATTATAGAATCTTCCAAATTTTATCATAAAAAACAAAAGTCATCCATATCACAGTCAAAATTAAGATACAATAAGATATGTCCTCTCCTTACAAGGTTACCCTTCACTTGTGATCAAATCTTTTCCTGGACAGAGGTCTCAATTAGAACCATCATTAACAAAGGGTCATTAACATAGGTATTGGTAATTTTACCCTGAAAGTTGATGTTATATTAAAAGAAGAAATCTTGTGATGTTTGATCAACCCATGGTATATTTTATTTTTCTGAAAATTTCCCTCCCATCCTACAGAGTTAGAGCACCTTCTGTCGTATTTGCACTGTGTGAAACCTACCTCTAGTCATCACTGATTGGACCAAAAATGGGCACTCGATTCAGGCTGGATTCACCATATCTTTCTCTCTTAGGGATCTGCAAGTAGGTTTCAAAGTCTATAGCCTCTGTAAGTCTTCTTGAGAATGGAGCGAAACCTGGTTTCAGAGAAAAAGAAGAAAACAATGAAGCAAATATTTAATAAAAAGTAGAGACAATAATTTCTCAAAAACCAGAACAAAGAAACTAAAATGCTAAAAGTTAGTAATTTTTATTGTACTTAATAATTATATTTAGTAAAAATAGAATTAATAAAAAACAGTTTCAGTTCCTGAGGGGATTAGAAATACATCTTTCTTCAGGGTCCATGAAATAAATCTCAGTAACCTTCTACTAAATTCTTTCCTCCTTTTCATCCTATTCCTACTTTTTTGTTTTCTTCTCCTTCAAGGTAATTTGAGTGGCTTAATCATAAGAACTATGATTAATATAGACAACCAGTTTCCTTTTGACAAAATTAACTATGACTTTTATCATCTGTTGTCTTCCATTTTTATTCTTAAGCATTTTGAAGAGATAAAAATCAATGCCTTATTTTTAATCCATCATCACTTCATGAATCAGATCATCATTTTCCCTAATAGCATTGAAAGTATTACCTAACACACACACACAAAAATTCAGATGATGCCAAAATGTAGGTTTTAATATTATATCACGAAACAGCTGCAATAGTCCAAAACACACTAACTGAGAAAATGATGCAAAATAATTAGTAGAAAATTTATCAAGGAAAAAAATAAAGTGATAAGAGCTTAAATTTGATAGCATTTAAGGTAGGAGTTTGATGTATGGTATATTGGTAAACATTTCTTATCTAGTCTTCTGAAGCCATCCAATCTTAGCCAATGTTATTCAATCCAGAAAGGACCCTTACTATGGGCAATGAAAGAGCTCCACAGGAACAGACCTAGGAAGTATAGAGTTATTGCATGGCAATTTTGGAGATCCATAGTTTTTTAAGACAGAAAGCCAATATTCTTAGCAATTATCCAGCTTACCCATTGTTTCAGTTTAATCAAGAAACTGTATGTAGAGGCCACCTGATAGTGACTTGGGCTTCCTCAAAATAGAGGTCTGGATCAGGAGTAAGCTCTTCTGACCCTGATACATGGTTTTCTTTTATGACAAAAGTTCAGAATAAAAGCAAAATCTTGACTCTTTCCCAGAAAATAAGTTCCATCTCAGAAGTAATAAAAGTGTTTGTAAAGCATGTTATATGATAGAATATTTAAGAAGAGCAAAAATAAAAACTATCCATTTTACTACTCCAGACAGTAAGTGATATAATAACATTAATGTATATAAAAGTTTAGGAATGTCCACAATAGCCAAACTGTGGAAAGAGCCAAGATGTCCACTGACAGATGAATGGATAAAGAAGATGTGGTATATATATATATATATGTGTCAGGAAACAACAGATGTTGGTGGGGATGCGGAGAAAGGGGAACCCTCCTACACTGTTGGTGGGAATGCAAGCTGGTGCAGTCACTCTGGAAAACAGTATGGAGGTTCCTCAAAAAGTTGAAAATAGAGCTACCCTACGACCCAGCAATTGCACTACTGGGTATTTACTCTAAAGATACAAATGTCGGTATCCCAATG
>NW_027748883.1:0-304 GCF_054177405.1 Leptonychotes weddellii | reverse complement strand
TAGACATGCATTTTCAACTTTTTTTTGTTAAATCCCAGGGAATGTGGTTGCTGGATTATATGGTAAGAAGATGTTTAGTTTTGTAAGCAACTGCCAAATTGTCTCCCAAAGTGGCTGTACCATTTTGCATTTCCACTAGAAATGAATGAGTTTCTTTGCTCCACATCCTCACCAGCATTTGGTGGTGTTAGTGTTCCAGGTTTTGGACATTCTAATAGGTATGTAGTGGTATCTCGTTTTAATTTGAATTTCCCTGATGACATATGATGTAGAACATCTTTTCATATGCTTATTTACTGTCTCT
>NW_027748882.1:0-304 GCF_054177405.1 Leptonychotes weddellii | reverse complement strand
GGGGCCTGCAACATTTCTTGATTTCATGCAGACTCGATGATGCCAGCTACAAATGTGATCTCAGTGCTCTGGGGTTGTGTGAGGGGGTCCAATTCTTGTTTCATGATGCACAGGAGTACTCTGTTCTTTCTGCAAAGAATGGCAGAGTCTACAAATGCACAAAGGGTGGTTAGTAAAATCATTTGTGTGACCTAAAAAAGGAAAACATTTAAAAAATATTTTATTTATTTATTCCAGAGAGAGAGAGAGAGTGAGTGGGTGGGGGAGGAGCAGAGGAAGAGGAACAAGCAGACTCCGTGCTGAG
>NW_027748881.1:0-304 GCF_054177405.1 Leptonychotes weddellii | reverse complement strand
TCAATGTGTGGATTCAATTCCCATCAGCAAGCCAGCTTATTTCTCCTACTGCTCTCTCCATGGCAAGAGACTATAGCAGAGAGTAGTAGAATCTTGAAAAAATTATCAAACATTCCTGATTCAAATGATTCTTACCAATCTACCCTCTATCTGGCCAAGGAAACCGTATTTTAAAGGGAGGAAATTTAAAACAAAAATTTGTAATACATGTTATATTTATGATGTTGCATGAGCAATCAATAGTATTTATACAGGGGTGCCTGGGTGGCTCAAACAAACCCTGTTTGTTTCTCAGAGTCCATAG
>NW_027748880.1:0-304 GCF_054177405.1 Leptonychotes weddellii | reverse complement strand
TGAGGCGATGGGGCACCTGGGTGGCTGTCAGTTAAGCATCTGCCTTCAGCTCAGGTCATGATCTCTGGGTCCTGGGATCAAGCCCCACGTCGGGCTCCCTGCTCAGTGGGGAGTCTGCTTTTCTCCCTCTCTCTGCCCCTTCCCATTGCTCATTCTCTCTCTCTCAAATAAATAAATAAAATCTTTAAAAAAAAAAAAAGAAAGTGAGGGGATGGAGAACCATTTACCATGTCAATGGATGTCAAAAGAAAGCCAGAGTAGCCACACTTAGACAAACTAGATTTTTTTTTAAGATTTTATTTAT
>NW_027748879.1:0-304 GCF_054177405.1 Leptonychotes weddellii | reverse complement strand
ATAATATCCTAGGATTTGGAGGATTTTCTAGAATGGCCAGTTGAAAATTAGGGTTTATTTTTCTAGAGCACTGTGACTCAAAGTATAATCTATAAACCATTTTAGGTTCACAGATTGCTGCTTGGTACATGATGGGATGTATGCAGAAATTGAGGGAAAGCATTTAGAAATTTTTATAACATCTTGACAGTAATTTTATATATTGTTGATTTTAATAATAAAATGGAGTTTATATTATGTCTTTGTTTTTAAAATTTCATTCTCTAGCAGTTCATTTTATTATAGTTTATAAAATGATGGGTCT
>NW_027748878.1:0-304 GCF_054177405.1 Leptonychotes weddellii | reverse complement strand
TTCTTTCTTTCTTTCTTTCTTTCTGAGGAAGAATTTAGTGATTCATCAGCTACATATAACACTCAGTGCTCATTACATCAAGTGCCCTCCTTAATGCCCATCACCCATTTATCCCTTCCCTCCACTGCCCCCCTCCAGCACCCCTCAGTTTGTTTCCTAGAGTTCAGCATCTCTTATGGTTTGCCTGCCTTCCAATTTTTCTTTCCCTTCCACTATGTTGATCTGTTTTGTTTCTTAAATTCCACATGAGTGAAATCATACGGTATTTGCCTTTCTCTGACTTATTTCACTTAGCATAATACCT
>NW_027748877.1:0-304 GCF_054177405.1 Leptonychotes weddellii | reverse complement strand
TAGTGTGCAAATATGGATGATTCTAGCCCTGTCACTTAAAATGCATAGCAAAGTGGGGACAGAGATTAAATGACTGCCACTTAAGTAATCTGGAGTTTTTTTTTTAAAAGATGAATGACAGTATAATAAAACTGATTCAGAGACTTTTGAATATGTAAGTATAGGGATGAGGAACAAAAGTCAGTGGGCTATAATTCACTGTGAGTTTCTTTGTTCTTAAAAATGAAGAACACAATTTATATAACATATATAGGTTACATTATAAAAGAAAATCATTTTGGAGCAACATAACCAATAAACTTAG
>NW_027748876.1:0-304 GCF_054177405.1 Leptonychotes weddellii | reverse complement strand
TCTGTGCTGGTAGCTCAGGCCCAGGCCGAACACTTGGCTGCCTCGGTCACTTCTGGGCCAAGACTGCTCCTTGCTGCCATCACCCCCTCGGGCCAGAGATTTCTTGGGGTTGACACCGGTTTTCCTCTCCTCTGCCATGACCATCTCGGCTCTGCAGATGGGCCCGTCTGAGTTGGGAGAGGGAGCGCATTCTGCCTTTACAACTGGGCCGAGGACAGAGTAGAAGGGAAGCTAGAGGCGATCAGGCACTGCTCACCCAGCCCCACCCCTGGAGTGCAGGTGGACAGACAGCTGTCCATGTGTA
>NW_027748875.1:0-304 GCF_054177405.1 Leptonychotes weddellii | reverse complement strand
TTTCAGTTGAATAATCCTTTAACTAATAATAAAAAACTAACATATTTTGAATTCTTATAATGTAGTGGATCTTCTGCTACGTGTTTCATAATTATATAACAGATTACAGTCATGCCTATCTTGACCAACTTATTTGAAATTACTGCATTCTACTTACACTCCAAAGCCTGGTTACCCAGATTTCTTTTTTTTTTTTTTTTTGGCACTTGCTAACACTTCTGGTCATTTCCTCTAAAATTAAAATGTTATAACAGATCAATTAAAATATTCTAACAGATCTAGCAGATCAATCATTGAAGACTTA
>NW_027748874.1:0-4439 GCF_054177405.1 Leptonychotes weddellii | reverse complement strand
TTGAAACCCATTTTACAAAGCCAGCATTACCCTAATACCAAAACCAGAGACACCACATAAAAAGAAAATTAGGGGACAACGTTCTTCAATAAAAATCCTCAATGAAATATTGGCAAAGTGAATTCAACAATACATTAAAATAATCAGACACCATGATCAAGTAGGATTATTCCAATGATGCAAGGATGGTTCAGTATCTGCAAATCAGTCAACATATACACCACATTAACAAAAGGAAGGATAAAAATATCTTAAGATCATCTCAACAGATGCAGAAAAGATTTTGATAAAATTTTACATTAATTTTTAATAAAAACTTTCAACAAAGTGGGCATAGAGGTAGCATCTCAACATAATGAAGACCACATATGCAAACCCTTAGTGACCATCACACCCAAAGGTGAAAAGCTGAAAGCATTTCCTCCAAAATCAGGAACAAAGCAAAGATGTCCATTCTTGCCACTTTTATTCAAAATAGTGTTGGAGGGACTAGTCACAGAAATTAGACAAGAAAATTAAAGTATTTCAAATTGGAAAAGAAATAAAATTGTTGCTATTTGAAGATGATATGGTACTACATAGAAAACTTTAAAACTCCTCCTAAAAACTATTAGAACTAATTAATGAATTCAGTAAAGTTTCAGGATACAAAGTTAATATGCACAAATATGTTGCATTTCTGTACACTAACAATGAACTATCAGAAAGAGAAACTAAGAAAATAATCCTATTTATAAGTGCACCAATAATAATTAAACACCTCCAAAAAAATTTAACCTACAAGGTAAAATACCTGTATTCTGCAAACTATAAGACATTGATGAAAGAAATTGAAGACTCAAATAAATGGAAAGATATTACAAGTTCATGGATCAGAAAATCAGAAAAGTTAATATTTTTATAATGTCCTTACTACCTAAAGCAATGTACAGATTCAGTGCAATCTGTATCAAAATACCAATGGCATTTTTCATAGAACTAGAACAAATAGTCTTAAAATATGTATGGAACAAGGCCCTCAGTAGCCAAAGACCCTCACAAGGGTCTCACATAAGACCCTCAATAGCCAAAGCAATTTTGAGGAAGAAGAGCAAAGCTGTAGATATCACACTTCCTGATTTCAATCTGTACTACAAAGCTATATCAATCAAAACAGTATGATACTGGCCCAATAACAGACATGTAGATCAATGGAATAGAATAGTGAGTCCAGAAATAAACTCACACTTATATATTCAAATAATCTTTGACAAAGGAGGTGAGTATATACAGTGGGGAAAAGACAGGCTCTTCAACAAATGGTGTTGGGAAAAACTGGACAACTACATGCAAAAAAATAAACCTGAACCACTTTTAAAAAAGATTTTATTTATTTATTTGACACAGAGAGAGAGAGAGCACAGCAGGGGGAGCAGCAGAGGGAAAGGGAGAGGCAGGCTTCCCGCTGAGCAGGGAGCCCATGGGGCTTGGTCCCAGGGCTCTGGGATCATGACCTGAGCTGAAGGCAGATGCCCCACCAACTGAGCCACCCAGGTGCCCCAAAACTGAACCACTTATTTACCATAAACAAAAATAATTTCAAAATAGGTTAAAAACTTAAATGTAAATCTAGAAATCATAAAACTTCTATAAGAAATCAGGCAGTATGCTCTTGGACATCAGTCTTAGCAATAGTTTTTTAGATCTGTCTTCTGAGGCAATGGTAACAAAAGCAAAAATAAACTATGGGGACTATATCAAACTAAAATGCTTTCATGTAGTGAAGGAAACCATCAACAAAATGAAAAGGCAACCTACTGAATGGGAGAAAATATTTGCAAATGATATATCTAAAAGGGATTAATATTAAAAATATATGAAGAACTCACACAACTTAATATCAAAAAACAAACAATCCAATTTAAAAATGGGTGTTATATCTGAATAGACATTTTTCCAAAGAAGACATACAGATGGCTAATAGACATGGAAAAGATGCTCAACATCAGTAATCATCAGGGAAATGCAAATCAAAACCACAATGAGATATTACCTCACACCTGTCAGATGACTAATATCAAAAAGACTAGAAATAACAAGTATTGGTGAGAATATGGGGAAAAGAAAACCCTCATTCAGTGTTAGTGGGAATGCAAGTTGGTGGATCCTCTATGGAAAAAAAATATGGAGATTCCTCTGACAGTTCAAAATAGATCTATCATATGATCCAGCATTCCACTTCTGGGTATTTATCTGAAGGAAATAAAAACATTGCTTTGAAAAGATACATGCACCGCTATGTTTACTGCAGCATTAATTACAACAGTCAAGATATGGAAGCAACCTAAGCGTCTATCAACAGATGAATAGATAAAGATGTGGTATATACACCTCCCCCCTGCAACACACACACTGGAATATTACTGAGCCATAAAGAAGAATGAAATCTTACTACTTGCTACAATATGATGGACCTAGAGGGTATTATGCTAATTGAAATAAGTCAGACAGAGAAAGACAAATACTGTATGATTTCACTTATATATGGAATCTAAAAAGCAAAGCAAATGAACAAGCCAAACAAAACAGAAACAGACTCATAAATACAGAAACCAATGTGATGGTTGCTAGAAGGGAGGGGTTGGGGGGCTGGGCAAAATAGATCAAGGTGATTAAAAGGTACAAGCTTCTAGTTATAAAATAAATAAGTTATGGAGATATAATATAGGGAATATAGGGAAATATAGGAACAACATAGGGAATATGGTCAATATATTGTGACTTATTATGGTGATCATGTGTATAAATATTGAATCCTTACGTTGTACACTTGACACTGATATAATGTTGTATGTCAGCTACACTTCAATAAAGTAAAAAGTTTGAGGGGTTATTAATGACATTTAAATATATACATATATATTATGCTTGTATATAAGCTTTTCCCCTTGAAAAAGGGAAGAATAATATTGTCATATCTAACTATATCTATTTACATATGAATTGTATGTGAACAGGTACATACATACATGCATGTATACAGAGACAGAAAGAGAAAGAGAGATGAAGGAAAAGAGAGGGAGAAGAGAGAGGAAGAGAAGCAGGAATGATTTACAGTACATTAATAGATGAAGGAAAAACTAACTGTTCCCAAAAACTAACTTTGCTCCATGAAAGCTGTGGGTCTGAAGGGTTTCCACAAGTTTTGTTTTGAAAGAAATCTCAGTCTCTAATTCCACTCTAAATGGCAGGTTTGAATGTGTAGCTAAAGGAACTATACATTTATTTGATTTCCAGAATCGATCTTTATTACCTACAATACTAAAGGGTATAAAACAGATTGAGATGAAACCTATGAATTTCTTGCAAAAGTTTGCATTGTATATATTTATTTGCCTTAGAACAATTTATGCCACATTACTATGATCTTTGTACTCTGCTTGATTTTTATTTAGCACAAATAGGGGTGAATTATTTTTGAATTATAGTTTACTATTTTTCACATGTACCAGATTCATTGATTATATAGGAAAAATGTAATACATTAAAATAATACAATTTCTCTCCCAAATCATAATATGTTAAAATGATAAACCATCTAGAAATGTAAGAGTAATGAATTTTTTAATTTTTTAAAGTTTTTATTTAAATTCTAATTAATTAACATATAGTGTAATATTGCTTCAAGAGTAAGATTTAGTGATTCATCACTTACATATAACACTCAGTGCTCATCACAAGTGCCCTCCTTATTACCTGCCACCCAGGAATGACGTTTTTTTCTTTCTTTTTTTTTTTTATATATTTTTTAATTTATTTATTCTTATGTTAATCCCCATACATTACATCATTAGTTTTAGATGTAGTGTTCCATGATTCATTGTTTGTGCATAACACCCAGTGCTCCATACAGAATGTGCCCTCCTCAATACCCATCAACAGGCTAACCCATCCTCCCCCCCTCCCAGAACCCTCAGTTTGTTTTTCAGAGTCCATCATCTCTCATGGTTCGTCTACCCCTCCGATTTCCCCGCTTCATTCTTCCCCTCCTGCTATCTTCTTCTTCTTCTTCTTTTTTCTTTCTTAACATATATTGCATTATTTGTTTCAGAGGTACAGATCTGAGATTCAACAGTCTTGCAAAATTCACAGCGCTTACCAGAGTACATACCCTCCCCAGTGTCTATCACCCAGTCACCCCATCCCTCCCACCCCACCCCCCACTCCAGCAACCCTCAGTTTGTTTCCTGAGATTAAGAATTCCTCATATCAGTGAGGTCATATGATACATGTCTTTCTCTGTTTGACTTATTTCGCTCAGCATAATACCCTCCAGTTCCATCCACGTCATTGCAAATGGCAAGATCTCATTCCTTTTGATGGCTGCATAATATTCCATTGTATATATATACCACCTCTTCTTTATCCATTCATCTGTCGATGGACATCTTGGCTCTTTC
>NW_027748873.1:0-304 GCF_054177405.1 Leptonychotes weddellii | reverse complement strand
GCCCACCGGACACACCAGCCTCCGACTGAACCCAAGGCAAGAGGAGATGGGGTCTCTGGTACTAACAATTACCACACCGAGGGAAGAAGAATGGAGACTATTCTATGCCCAGGCCCAACCGAGCAGCCCGCCAGAGTTCAGACTCACCTTCCCTTCAGTCCTGCAGGTGTTTACCAACCCTCTTTGGGGAAATGCTGGCCGTGGACCTTGCCAGCTTCCCAAGAGAGGCCACACGATGCACGCTCCTCCAGTATGTGGATGACCTCCTCCTCGCCAGTGACACACAAGAAGACTGCACAAAAGG
>NW_027748872.1:0-304 GCF_054177405.1 Leptonychotes weddellii | reverse complement strand
TTTTTTAAAGATTTTATTTATTTATTTGACAGAGACAGAGATAGCGAGAGCAGGAACACAAGCAGTGGGAGGGGGAGAGGGAGAAGCAGGCTTCCCCCCGAGGAGGGAGCCCGATGTGGGACTCGATCCCAGGACCCTGGGATCATGACCTGAGCCGAAGGCAGACGCTTAACGACTGAGCCACCCAGGCGCCCTCAAATGGCAAATTTTTAAAAAAATGTTTCTCACTAGCTAATGGACTTTTCCCAAAATGGGTTTTTCTTCAGAAGTAAAAAATATATTGGATATAATATTCTTATATTGA
>NW_027748871.1:0-304 GCF_054177405.1 Leptonychotes weddellii | reverse complement strand
AGCGCATGAGGCTGTCACTCACCGGCGGTGTAGGATCCCTATGGCCAGGCACCCTCCAGCTGCTGTTTATCCTCCAATATCTGCCCGCTGAATCAGGGCTCCCCACTTCCTACCTCAAAACCAACCGCCTGCGAATATTCTGTTTGTAGAGATCCAGATCTTCTTACATCTCAGGCTGGTTTCGTGGGTGCTCAGAGTGGTCTGGTAGATATCCAGCTCAATTCCGGGGAGCAGTTGAAATAGGGTCCCGTACTCCTCTGCCATCTTCCCCCCACCCGATATCAATCTTTAAAAGGATATGTTT
>NW_027748870.1:0-304 GCF_054177405.1 Leptonychotes weddellii | reverse complement strand
CCCGGAGTTGACACAAACACCAGCAGGTTACCTCTCCAAACACGCCCTGTCCAGACGCAGTGGACACTGTCTTCTGTCTGTGAGAATTCCCCGCAGTCCCAGGCGAGGGAAGGCTTTGGGAAGGGACTGGCGTAGGGCGGGAATGTCCTCGTTTCACGTTTCTGGCCGACACGCTCTTGTGTGGTTTCAATGTCACTCAGTGTATGCTTGAAGACGATTAATCAGCGCCTCAGTAACTGGGCTCAGCTCCAGGCTGGCCGAGGTAATTACCTGTTTAACTTGTCCAGCTGCCAGAGCAGATGTT
>NW_027748869.1:0-304 GCF_054177405.1 Leptonychotes weddellii | reverse complement strand
TTCTTTTGTCTCCTGCAAGTATTTGGGAAGAAAAGATCATCTCATTGTGTGAAATAGAAAGTATGAATGAGCAATAGATTTCTAGCTGCTCCTCTGTTGGTAGATTCTTTCCCAGAAACTCTCTGCTACATTTCCCTTTTTGACTCATGGCCCTTTGGCCAGAACTCGGTCACGTGGCGACATATTACTCTGAGTCTGGGAAAACGAGTATCTAGCTTTTGGATTCCATTGTAGCTAGCAATAGGAAGGACAGTTGTGAAATGACTTTTGAGTTGGCCAAAGAACATTATCTGACAGTCACCTC
>NW_027748868.1:0-304 GCF_054177405.1 Leptonychotes weddellii | reverse complement strand
TTTTAAAGATTTTATTTATTTACTTGAGAGAGAGAGAATGAGAGAGAGAGAGCACATGAGAGGGGGAAGGGTCAGAGGGAGAAGCAGATTCCCTGCTGAGCAGGGAGCCCTATGCCGGACTCGATCCAGGGACTCCAGGATCATGACCTGAGCCGAAGGCAGTCGCTTAACCAACTGAGCCACCCAGGCACCCTGAAATATTAATGAAGTTTAAACATCCATCCAGTGAAGTTATAAACAGTGTAGCAAAGAAAATTTAGGTATATTAATTTCAAAGATAGAGGCATAAAAATTGGAATTTCAG
>NW_027748867.1:0-304 GCF_054177405.1 Leptonychotes weddellii | reverse complement strand
GTCTGGTCCCAGGAATTCAGCTGGATAGGGATCAAACCATTCTGAACACCTACAAACTCAACAGGAGATCAAAGAAAAGAATAGCAACAACCCTCTGAACAGAAAAGCGACCACTTTCTGGAAGGTACGACGTGCGGAGAAGTGAATCTGAGGTGATATTCGGGAGGATAGACGGCGGGGGAGGGCCCTCCATCGGCCGCTACCGGCAAGTGATAGAGCCGCGGAGCACAAAATCGGAAGTTTTAGAAGTCTGCTCCACTGAGGGACGTCACTCCGGTGGCTAAGTGGGGGGTGGAACCCTCGC
>NW_027748866.1:0-304 GCF_054177405.1 Leptonychotes weddellii | reverse complement strand
GAGATTCAGCGTGATCAGAATTAGTTGAATTAATCAGGCAACAATGTCTTAGAGGTTAGGATATAGTCCCCTCAAACTGAGTCTAAAGGAATGTTGCCCCGGCCATAAGAACAGACATTTTCTCCAGACATCCAAAATGGGGGAACCCTTGAAATTACTAGTTAATTTCATAGTAGATTTATTCTTTAGTGTGGCTGGTTTGTTTCCATTTTCACCGAAAGAGACATTCTCTCTACAATCAGAGATTTACTGAATCTTGGGAGAGATTTAGCATTGATTGGGCTTACCTTATTGATTTCCAATT
>NW_027748865.1:0-304 GCF_054177405.1 Leptonychotes weddellii | reverse complement strand
ATATAAACCTCTTACTCATATAGGGTAAAAACTCCCATCTCCTCTACCTTTGAACAAACTATTTCTTTTTCTTTTTTAAAAGATTTTATTTATTAGGGTGCCTGGGTGGCTCAGTCGTTAAGCGTCTGCCTTCGGCTCAGGTCATGATCCCGGAGTCCTGGGCTCGAGCCCTGCATTGGGCTCCCTGCTCGGCGGGAAGCCTGCTTCTCCCTCTCCCACTCTCCCTGCTTGTGTTCCCTCTCTCGCTGTGTCTCTCTCTGTCAAATAAATAAAATCTTTAAAAAAAAAAAAAAAGATTTTATTT
>NW_027748864.1:0-304 GCF_054177405.1 Leptonychotes weddellii | reverse complement strand
TTGTTTTTAATAGTGAAATTCCAGTGTTTGGTACCAAATCTCCTGGCTCTTGCTCTGGTGACAACTCCAAAATCTCAATGGCTTACAGGAATTGAGTATTTCTTGCTCTCCTTCTGTGGAGATTCCAGTCAGCTCCCCTGGTTTCCTTCAAGAATCCAGGTGAGGCAACAGCTCTTCTTTACCTTCAGGAAGAAGGCAGTAGCCAGGGACCAAGCTGAACCATGTTCTATTCAAAGGCTCAGTTCAGAAGATTGGACCATTATATTTGCTCACATTTCATCAGTCAAAGCAATTTGTGTGGCCA
>NW_027748863.1:0-4439 GCF_054177405.1 Leptonychotes weddellii | reverse complement strand
GGAGAGGTTGTGGAGAAAGGGGAACCCTCTTACACTGTTGGGGGGAATGCAAGTTGGTAAAGCCACTTTGGAAAACAGTGTGAAGGTGCCTCAAAAAGTTAAAAATACAGCTACCCTATGACCCAGCAATTGCCATACTGGGTATTTACCCCAAAGACACAGATGTAGTGAAAAGAAGGGCCATATGCACCCCAATGTTCATAGCAGCAATGTCCGTGATAGCCAAACTGTGGAAAGAGCCGAGATGCCCTTCAACAGATGAATGGATCAAGAAGATGTGGTCCATATATACAATGGAATATTACTCAGCCATCAGAAAGGATGAATACCCAACTTTTACATCAATATTGATGGGACTGGAGGAGATCATGCTAAATGAAATAAGTCAAGCAGAGAAAGTCAATTATCATATGGTTTCACTTATTTGTGGAACATAAGGAATAGCATGGAGGACATTAGGAGAAGGAAGGGAAAAATGAAGGGGGGAAATCGGAGGGAGAGTTGAACCATGAGAAACTATGAACTCTGAGAAACAAACTGAGGGATTTAGAGGGGAGGGGGCTGGGGGGATTGGTTAGCCCGTTGATGGGTATTAAGGAGGGCGCATATTGCATGGAGCACTGGATATTATACAAAAACAATGAATCGTGGATCAGTACATCAAAAACTAATGATATATTTTATGGTGACTAACATAACATAATAAAATAAAATGTAAAAATAAAGTTAAAAATAGAGGTACCCTACAACCCAGCAATTGCACTGCTAGGTATTTACACAAAGGATACAAACATAGTGATCTGAAGGGGCATCTTCACCTCAATGTTTATAGCAACAATGTCCACAATAGCCAAACTATGGAAAGAGCCCAGATGTCCATTGATGAATAGATAAAGAAGAGGTTGTGTATATATACATACATACACACACACACAAACACACACAATGGAATATTACTCAGCCATCACAAAATGAAATCTTACCATTTGTAACAACATGCATCGATGGAACTAGAAGGTATTATGCTAAGTGAAATAAGTTAATCAGAAAAATACAATTATATGGTTTCATTCAAATGTAGAATTTAAGAAACAAAACAGAGGATCAGGGGAAGGGAGGGGAAAAATAAAATAAGATGAAATCAGAGAGGGATCCAAACCATAAAAGACTCTTAACTATAGGAAACAAACTGAGGGTTGCTGGAGGGGAGATGGGTAGGGGAATGGGGTACCTGGCTGATGGGCATTAAGGAGAACATGTGATGTAATGAGTGCTGGGTGTTGTATGCAACTGATGAATAACTGAACTCTACCTCTGAAACTAAGGTACAGTACGTTAATTAATTGAATTTAAATAAAATTTTAAAAAACTTTTATGGAATCACAAAAGATCCCCAAATAGCCAAGGCAATCTTGAGAAAGAAAAACAAAACCAGGGAGGAGGGGCTAGATGGTGGAGGAGTAGGGGACTCCATTTCAACTGTTTCCCTGAATTTAGCTGGATGTCTACCAAACCATTTTGAACACCCACGAAATAAGCCTGAGATGTAAAAATACATATCTGGATCTCTACAAGCAGAAAAACGCCACCTGTCCTGAGGTACAAAGGGTGGAGTCATGAATCTGCCAGCAGATATCAGAGGATAAACAAAAGGGGGAGGGAGACACCATTAGTTGACCCCTGGAAAGTGATATAACACCAGAGCACAAAAGTGACCTGTGCTGGAGGACTGGGCAAAAACTAGGAGAGCAGCAGCAGCCAGGAAGAGCATTAGAACAGCGCTCAAACAGGATCCAGGAGCTGTGGGGGCACACGCACAAACCTGGAACCATTCATAGTTTAAGAAGCACAAAGGTCAGAGACAAGCCTGGGCTCCTGGGTCAACTTCTGAGAAGATCGCTTTGGGCATGCACCACTCGCAAGGGGCTGCAGTTTTCAGCAGCACATACAGAAATGGAGACTGACTGTGTGTTCTGGAGGGTTCAGAGAAGAGCAGACTGTGATTTCTCTGCTCTGGGACAGAGGTCTGGGTGCAGCCATTTTTAGTTCTGACCCTGAGAAAAAGTGCAGAAAGCCACCAGAGAACAAAAGCTTAAAAAACTGGTTTCCATGGAGCCCAGCCTCCTAACAGGGGGCAGGGCAAATCTGCCCAAGCAAGGATGCCTGAGAAACAGCACAGCAGGCCCCTTCCCCAGAAGATAGGCTGGAAGAACAAGATGACAACCCTAGGGTCCCCATAAAACGGATACATCTTGCATTGATCGTGGTTGATATTTTGGACTCTGTACATTCCCTCAACCACCCCTCAACAGAATGAATAAGGGGAAGAACTCCCAAAAAAGAAAAGAACCAGAAACAATGGCCTCTTCCTCACTCTAAAGGATATGGATATAAGCAAGATGTCAGAGATAGTCGTCAGGGTAGCAATCATGAAGTCAATAGCTAGGCTTGAGAAAACCATTAGCAGCAATATAGAATCTCTAAGGGCAGAAATGAGAGCTAATCAGGCCAAATACAACAATGCTATGAATGAGATGCAGTCTAAACTGGATACTATAACAACTAGGGTAAATGAGGCAGAAGAACGAATTAGAGATCTAGAAGATAAGCTAATAGAGAGGAAGGAAGCTGAGGAGGCCTGGGATAAACAACTAGAAGCCCATGAGAAGAGACTTAGAGAGATTCATGAAGCCATGAAATGTTCCAGTGTCAGAATTATTGGGATCCCTGAGGGGGTGGAGAGAGAGAATGGACTAGAAGGTATGACTGAGCAAATCATAGCTGAGAACTTCCCTAATCCAGGGAAGGAAACAAGCATTCATGTCCAAGAGGCAGAGAGGACCCTTCCCAAGATCAATAAGAAAAGACCATTACCCCAGTATATAATAGTAAAACTCGCAAATCTAAGAGCCAAGGAGGCTATCCTGAGAGAGCAGCTAGGGGGAAGAGAGTTCTTACGTACAGAGGGAAGAGCATCAGAATAACGTCAGACCTGTCCACAGAGACATGACAAGTCAAAAAGGGCTTGCAAGACATATTCAGGGTACTAAATGAGAATAACATGCAGCCAAAAATACTTTATCCAGCAAGACTGTTATTCAGAACAGATGAGAGATAAAGAGCTTTCAGGACTGGCAGAAACTGAAAGAATATGTGACCACGAAGCCAGACCTGCAAGAAATATTAAGGGGGATTCTATAAAAGAAGAAAGACCCCAAGAGTAATATAGACCAGAAATTTAGAGAGACAATCCATAGAAACCAGGACTGTACAGACAATAGGATGGCAATAAATACATATCTTTCAGTAGTTACTCTCAACATGAACAATCTAAATACTCCCATGAAATGGCACAGGGTGGCAGATTGGATACAAAGACAGGACCCATCCATATGCTGTCTACAAGAGACTGATTTTGAACCTAAAGCACCACCAGATTGGAAGTGATGGGATGGAGAACGATTTTTCATGCTAACAGACCTCAAAAGAAAACTGTGGTAGCAAATCTCATATCAGAAAAATTAGATTTTAAACCAAAGACTGTATTGACAGATGCAAAGGGACACTATATCATACTTATAGGGTCTATCCAACAAGAAAATCTAACAATTGTAAATACCTATGCCCCCAACATGGGAGCAGCCAGTTATGTAAACCAACAAACAAACAAAATAAAGAAGTATATAATGGATTAATAATACATTAATAGTAGGAGATTTTAACACTCCACTCTCAGCATTGGACAGATCATCTAAGCAGAAGATCAACAAAGAAACAAGAGCTTTGAATTACACATTGGACCTGATGGACTTCATAGATATATACAGAACATTCCACTCTAAAACAACAGAATACTCATTCTTCTCAAATGCACACGGTCCTTTCTCCAGAATAGACCACATACTGGGACACAAATCAGGTCTCAACCAACAAAAAGATTGAGATTATTCCCTGCATATTATCAGACCACAATGCCTTGAAACGGGAACTCAATTACAAGAAAAAAAAATTTGGAAGGAACCTTGGAAGTTAAACAACATCCTGCTGAAGAATGATTGGGTCAACCAGGATATTAAAAAACTTAAACAATTCATTGAAACTAATGAGAATGAAAACACTTCAGTCCAATACCTATGGGATACTGCAAAGGCAGTCCTAAGAGGGAAACACATAGCCATCCAAGCCTCTCTCAAAAAATTAGAAAAATCCAAAATGCACAAGCTAACCTTACACCTAAAGGAGTCAGAGAAAGAACAGCAACTAAAACCAAAACCAAAATGGAATATTATGCAGCCATCAAAAGGAATGAGATCTTGCCATTTGCAACGACGTGGATGGAACTGGAGGGTATTACGTTGAGTGAAATAAGTCAAACAGAGAAAGACATGTATCATATGATCTCATTGATATGAGGAATTCTTAATTGCAGGAAACAAACT
>NW_027748862.1:0-304 GCF_054177405.1 Leptonychotes weddellii | reverse complement strand
TAGTCGGTTTAGCGTCCGACTCGATTTTGGCTCAGGTCATGATCTCAGGGTTGTGAGATCAGGCTCCACATTGGTCATAGGTTCTCTCCCTCAGCCCTTTCCTGCCCCCCCCCCAAATAACTTAAAATTGTAATCCCACTTCCAGTAATTTACTCTAAGGAAATAAACAAAAATGCCATGAGAAAAAAAAAAAAAAAAAGATACGCTTGTCAGGGCCCATGGTCTGGTGCGCAATACTGTTGACAACTATGAGGAGGAAGAACCGGGGGCTCGGGAATTACACAGCAACGGGACTAAACCTAAC
>NW_027748861.1:0-304 GCF_054177405.1 Leptonychotes weddellii | reverse complement strand
TTCTGGGTCACATAGTTTCAAATGAGAATTCTGAGGAGTTTCTTGTCTATGTTGTTTTGTATATGATGTGTCTTTTTTCCTCTCTGTGATGTCTCCCCCCTTTCACGTTTGATTGTTTTGTTTTATTTACCACTGGTTTCAGAAATTTGATTATGATGTAAACTGGTGTGGTTTACTTTGCATTTATTCTGCTTGGGGATAAAAATTTGAAAAAAAAAAAGCAACTTAGACATTAAGTTTAAAAAATATATCCACTCCCTCAACAAAAAGAACAAGAGGTAGTACCGACTGCCAGGGACCTACT
>NW_027748860.1:0-304 GCF_054177405.1 Leptonychotes weddellii | reverse complement strand
GGGGCTCTGGAAGCGGTGAGGGGGCTCAGACTGCTCCGTCTCCCGCTCAGGCGGTCTGAGCTGCAGAGGGCTGGAGCGGCCACTGCTCTGGACACCGTGTGTCTATAGGTGACGCCTGACAGTTTAGGAGCTCCTTGGGACAGAAAAATGAGCTGTCCCTGCGGAGCACTGCCCGGACTGCAGATTCTTGCATTTTTAAAGCTGCTAAGTTTCAGGGTGGTTTATGACCCAGCTGCAGTTACTGGAATGGACATCTTGGCTACATTTTTCATAGTTTACAACCACTTCTGATTATTAGAATCAT
>NW_027748859.1:0-304 GCF_054177405.1 Leptonychotes weddellii | reverse complement strand
TGTGGAACTTGGGTGCCTGGGTGGCTCAGTTGGTTAAGCGACTGCCTTCGGCTCAGGTCATGATCCCGGAGTCCTGGGATCGAGTCCCACATCGGGCTCCCGGCTCGGCGGGGAGCCTGCTTCTCCCTCTGACCCTATCCCCTCTCATGCTGTTTCTCTCTCTCTCTCTCAAATAAATAAATAAATAAATAAAATCTTTTAAAAAAAAAAAAGAGTATGGGGAACCTAACTAGAAATCAGTAACAGAAAAATAACTAGAAAATACCTAGTTGCTTGGAAAAAATAAGCAACACACTTTGACCTA
>NW_027748858.1:0-304 GCF_054177405.1 Leptonychotes weddellii | reverse complement strand
GTAGGCCGATCTAAAGAAGTCTGCTTATTTCTAGGGTGTTCCCTGTCTGTCTCTCTCTCCTGAGGGTAAGGGTTTTATTTTTTAAGGAGTGAAATATTCACACTAGGAACCAGGTATTTCTTTATATTTGGACAATCCTAAGGACATTCAGGAGATTTTGACTTTGGGGAAATCAACACTCTGTACACACTGGGCCAAAGAAAGGGTAACAACTCATTCACTTCCTGATTACATCAATCCATCAGATTTTCCTGTGACAAACGTCCCAGCAAGATGCGGTCACTTAGTGTCTGCTGGGCTTCTC
>NW_027748857.1:0-304 GCF_054177405.1 Leptonychotes weddellii | reverse complement strand
TTTTTTTTTTTTTTAAAGATTTTGATTTATTTAGAGAGAGAGCGTGAGCAGGGGTCGGGGGAGGGAGAAAGAATCTCAAGCAGACTCCCCGCTGAATGCAGAGCTCCCCATGGAGCTCGATCCCAGGACCCTGAGATCATGACCTGAGCCGAAATCAAGAGTTGGACATGCAACCGACTGAGCTACCCGAGCGCCCCATAAAATGGTCATTTAAATAATAAACTTAAAGAGAGAAAATGTTTTCATTTGCTAAGGAAAGAGATACATCGTATGGTAAAGATGGGGCTGTAAAAAATCTTGGTGG
>NW_027748856.1:0-304 GCF_054177405.1 Leptonychotes weddellii | reverse complement strand
TGGCTATTTTTACTTTAAGAATTTGTGGCAAGTTGCAGAAATATGTAAGTTTCTTGGACACGATTTTTAATCTTCCTCAACATCCCTCACTAGTGTAGATCTTGAAAAAAAAGTCTTTAATTATATAATAACCTTGATCTATTTGAGAAAGAGCTTACAGGTTGACATAACACAATTTCAGATAATTGTGCTTAATTTAAAGGAATGGAAGATCCTACTTGAAAAATTCTAATTCCTTTTTGGGTTTGATTTTTTCATAGCAATAAACTCTTAGGTAAACTATTGAACAGATTGTTTCCAATAG
>NW_027748855.1:0-304 GCF_054177405.1 Leptonychotes weddellii | reverse complement strand
TTTATGAGGTCTGGCAGAAAATAACTTCTGGGGAATTATGAACTTAATAGAGTTTCTGAAGGTTGTTAATGTGGGGAAACATTGGAGTTCTGTCATTCAGAGTGGGAATATGTCCTTAAATGCCCCAAGCATTCAGTTAAAATTTCACAAAAATTACAATTAAAGAGTATGGCTACATTAGCCCCAACATATCCTTTAGATTTATCCTAATGAAGCCCCAAACAGCCCTCAGAGCATAAAGCTGATTCTTCAGTTATTTACTTTCCAGAAAAAAGAATCAATTTTGTTTAAAGACAATAATGTG
>NW_027748854.1:0-304 GCF_054177405.1 Leptonychotes weddellii | reverse complement strand
GAACCTTTTGAAAACGGTATGGCTAAAGTTCGCCAAAACTTTAAATATGGCATCCTCGATAAAAACTTGCAACAATTAGTGCCAAATGACTATGAATACATAGGAGAGTTTAATGAGGGCTTAGCTACTGTACAAAAGCAGTTTGTCTACGATGAACCCAATGATGCTGGATGGGATGTCGAGGACAAATACGGCTATATCAATACAGCAGGTAAGCTGGTTATACCCACTATTTATGACGAAGCCTTTAACTTTTCAGAAGGCTTAGCCCCTGTAAAAAAAGATGGTAAGTTTGGATTTATTG
>NW_027748853.1:0-304 GCF_054177405.1 Leptonychotes weddellii | reverse complement strand
TTAGCACAACACAATGTTCCAGGCTCGCTGTATACTTCCCTGACCAACACCCATAATCATACAGCTTTCCAAAAAGGTCTGTTTCTTTTTATTGGGAAATAGTGTTTAGAACACAAGAATTGTGTTATTGGTACTAGATGGGAATGTTCAATACTGTTGAAAGTCATTAAATGTCTTTTTGCTTGTCAGAAATCTGAAAGAGAAATGAAATTTAAAATTCATTAGCTCCTTTTGGATCTTACAATTCAGAGTTATAAATAATACAGGGCTAAGAAACTTTTAAATACACTTTCTGTCTTTTCTC
>NW_027748852.1:0-4440 GCF_054177405.1 Leptonychotes weddellii | reverse complement strand
GATCCCAATTATTCTAATGTTGTTTTGCTTTATGGTATCACTTATCTCTCGAATTCTCCCCTCATGATCCAGTAGTTGTTATCGCTCTTTTTCTCAGTTTCTTTTTTCTCCATCATTTGGTCTTTTATATCACTAATTCTCTCCTCTGCCTCATTTATCCTAGCAGTTAGAACCTCCATTTTTTATTGCACCTCATTAATATCCTTTTGGATTTTGACTTGGTTAGATTTTAGTTCTTTAATTTCTCCAGAAAGGGATTCTCTAGTATCTTCTATGATTTTTTCAAGCCCAGCTAGTATCTTTATAATCGTCATTCTGAACTCTAGTTCCAACATCTTACTAATGTCTGTATTGATTAGGTCCCTGGCAGTCAGTACTGCCTCTTGTTCTTTTTTTTGAGTTGATTTTTTCCATCTTGTCTTTTTGTCCAGAGGAGAATAGATGAGAGAACAAAATGTAAAAGGGTAACAATGACCCCAGAAAAATATACACTAAACAAATCAGAAGAGACCTGAAACCAGGGGGAAAGAAAGAGAAAACAAATATGATCAGGATGGTGAATAGAACAGAGCCACACACTAGATTTTGGGCATATTTTGGTCTGTTAGAAGAAATTGCCTCCCAAAATTTTAAAGAATGAAAAACTTATATGTATACAACAATAAGAGTCAATACAATGAAGGGATGGAATATGACTGTAAAGATGAAAATTTAAAAAGATTTTAAAGAAGGAATTGATAAGATAAAAAGTTGGTTGGAAAAAAATATTTTAAAATTTTTAAAAAAGAGAGAATATGACCAGGTGGGAGACTAGGACAATGTCATACACTAGATTTAGGGGATATTTTGGTCTGTTAGAAGAAACTGTATCCCAAAATTTTAAAGAAAGAAAAACTTATATATATATATATATATATATACACACACACATATATATATATATACACATATATATATACAAAAAATAAGGTTAAATACAATGAAGGGATAGAATATGACTGTAAACATGAAAATGAAAAAAGATTTTAAAAAAGGAATTGATAAGATAAGATGTTGGTTGAAAAAGGAAAGAAGAAAAATTCAACTAAAAAATAGAAAAAGATAAAAATAAAGGAAATTAAAAATTAACTTTGGAAGACTAAAGAATCATGGGGGAAAAGCCATGAATTCTATGTGCTGTATTCCCCTAGCACTGGGGTTTTGCTGTTCTCATTGATTGGTAAACTTGATCTTGGCTGGATATTTTTGCTGATCTTCTGGTGGGCCTGTTGCAGTGATTCTCAGATGTCTTTGCCTGAGGCGGAATTGCCCCGCCCTTGCCAGGGGCTGGGCTAAGTAATCTGCTCCGGTTTGCTCTCGGGAGCTTTTGTTCCCTGCAAGCTTTCCGTATAGCTTTGGAGGATGAGAGTGAAAATGGCAGCCTCCCAATCTCTGCCCTAGAGGAGCCAAGAACTCAGGGTCCCGCTCCTCAGTGAGCCCCCAGAGAAAAGCAGTCAATCACTCCTGTCTCCCTAGTCTCAAGCCGCGCTCTGTGCTCACCCAGCCTGTGACCGAGCATTTCAATCTCTGGCACACAACCCCGTTTGGAGTCTCTAAACCCAGCAGATTCCTGCAGTGCACAGCTGCACCACTCCTCCCGGGGGAAGGAGGGGAGTCTCCCCATGGTCTGCCACTTGTTGGGTCCCTGCTCGAAGAGCAGTGGCCTGACTGCTGCGGATCACAGTTTATGGCAACCCTGAAAATAGAGCCCACTCCTCGGCTCTGTCTATGCAGCCGGCTTCCCCGCTCCGATACCTGGGAGCTCTGCCGCACTCAGGCACCCCCGGTCTTACTGTGACCCCAAGCGTCCTGAGACTACACTGTCCCAGTGAGGGTTCCACCCCACACTTAGCCACTGGAGCGACATCCCTCAGTGGAACAGACTTCTAAAAGTTCTGATTTTGTGCTCTGCTGCTCTATCACTTGCTGGTAGCCAGCTGATGCAGGCTCCCTCCCCCCATATTCTATCTTCCCATATATCACCTCAGATTCACTTCTCCACATGTCCTAACTTCCAGAAAGTGGTCGCTTTTCTGCTCATAGAATTGCTGCTATTCTTTTCTTCAATCTCCTATTGAGTTTGTAGGTGTTCAGTATGGTTTGATACCTATCTAGCTGAATTCCTGTGACCAGACGAAATTTAGGTCTCCTACTCCTCTGCCGTCTTGCTCCTCCTCCCAAACTGCAAGTGTCTTACTGAGATTTTAATTGGGATCACATGGATTTTATAGATTAACTTTGGAAAGAATTTGCATCCTTTTAGTGTTGAGCCTATACATCCAATATGCATAGCTTTCTTCAGGCTCTCTTTTAGGTCAGCTAGTAATGTTTTATAATTTTTTTTTAAAGATTTTATTTATTTATTTGACAGAGAGAGCGAGAGAGCACAAGCAGGGGGAACAGTAGAGGGAGAGGGAGAAGCAGGCTCCCCGCCAAGCAAGGAGCCCGATGCGGGGCTCGATCCCAGGACCCTGAGATCATGACC
The DNA here is from genome assembly GCF_054177405.1 of Leptonychotes weddellii. NCBI lineage: Eukaryota > Metazoa > Chordata > Mammalia > Carnivora > Phocidae > Leptonychotes > Leptonychotes weddellii. The sequence goes on along the minus strand of NW_027748852.1, from coordinate 1,916 downwards.
TGAGCTGAAGGCAGACGCTTAATGACTGAGCCACCCAGGCGCCCTGTTTTATAATTTTTTACATTGGGGTTCTTTCCTAGGTACTTTAGATATTTGTTGCAATTGTGAATATTATTTCTACTACTTTTACTAATTGGTTAGTAGTATTATGTGAGAAAGCTGCTTATTTTTGAATGTTGATCCTATATGCAGTATAACCTTGCTTTAAAAATTAAATTATGTTTCCAAATGTTACTTGGTTTAGAATAAACTCTTTAAGTTTCTCTTAAAAAGAAAAATTCCAACAAAGATGTGGGCTGTTGTTGATGATGTTTTAATTCCTAGGACTTTCTTCACATAGCTGAGAAGCAAATTTTGTCTATTTATTGCTGAAGTGGGCACTGTTTCTGTCTCTGCTAGGAATTGGGCTGTTCTCTAGTCAATATAGAAAGTGTGTAAAATACAAAGAAACTGAGAAGGGGGGAGAATCCTTAATCCCACTACTAGAAGAGACCACACTGATAATATCTTTGCACATTTTCTCCTAGATTTCCTAGTCTTTAGAAATTCTATAAAATACCCACTATATATAACTATTTTGTTCAGAATCTATTAAAAATATCACAAATATTGGGTGCCTGGGTGGCTCAGTCATTAAGCAGCTGCCTTTAGCTCAGGTCATGATCCCAGGATCCTGGGATTGAGTCCCACATTGGGCTCCCTGCTCAGCAGGAAGCCTGCTTCTCCCTCTCCCACTCCCCCTGCTTGTGTTCCTGCTCTTGTTGTCTCTGTCTCTGTCAAATAAATAAGTAAAATCTTTTAAAAATATACCATTAATATCCAATTGAGTACATATTGTTTTATCATGTGTTTGGACCATAATTTGCCTAGTTTTTTTCCTTTGTCTTTGGCATTTGAATTGCCCTCAGTTTCTCACTTACAAAGCTTTTTAGGAAATACTCTAAACTTTCATATATCAAAAGAAAGAAAATTAGTAAGCTTCTTTCTGTCTCAGTTTCCCCACTTGTGAAATCAAGATAATGATGAATGTTCCAGGGCAGTTATGAGGATTATATGTGAAGATGTGGCAGAGTGTTCTTCATAATGCCTGGCACATAAAATATGCTCAAGTAATGTCAGCTTTTGTCATTTCTAATCTACTAGGCATTACTTATGTTATCACCTTTAATCTTTACTATCACCCTATAAGATGACATTGCTATCTTATTTTAAGATAAGGAAACTGAAGTTCAAAATGTTTGCATAGATGCCCAGTTTACACAGTTGGTACATGTCTTTGCTGCTTTAGTACTTTTCCCTGAAAAAACAAATTCTTGAGGGATGCCAGCCTAGAGCTTTGTAGGACTAGAAAACAGCCCAATTCCTAGCAGAGGCAGAAACAGTGCCCACTTCAGCAATAAACAGCTCAAAATTTGCTTCTCAGCTATGTGAAGAAAGTCCTAGGAATTAAAACATCATCAATAACAGCCCGCATCTTTGTTAGAAATTCTTTTTCTTAAGAGAAACTTAGAGTTTACTCTAAACAAAGTAACAATTAAAGAGGGCAACACATTGGGCAAAGTTTTGATGTCCTCAGTATTGTGGCACTAAGCATACATCTCCTGCTTCCAGATCCCAACCCTTTGTCTGGCACATCCCTCTGTAGGAGCAATGGTCTGGGTGGGAAACCAGACTCTCATCTCCCACTTCATCCTCCTGGGTCTTTTCACCCACTCGCCACTGCACCTTTCTCTTTTCCACCATCATGGTCATGTTCCTGGTGGCCCTCTCTGGCAACAGGCTCATGATCCTCCTCATCAACATCGACTCCCGCCTGCACAGCCCCATGTACTTCTTCCTCAGCTGGCTGTCACTCATGGACCTCATGCTCATCTCCACCATTGTGCCACGGATGGCCACTGACTTCCTCCTAGGCC
>NW_027748851.1:0-304 GCF_054177405.1 Leptonychotes weddellii | reverse complement strand
GTAGACCCTGAGATGCTTTGATAAACATTTCTCTGGAGCAGGGATGTAATTGAATCTTCAATATACCAAAGGACTAAACAGGTTAGTCTTCTCTAGGGAAATCTCAGATGAGGGAAATAATGGCTAACTCCCCATCTATATTCAAAAAGTATTTCCTTATGAAAACTACATATTTGCTGGCATGAAAGACTTTGGAGAAAATACCACATGCCCAAATATCCCTTTTTAGGATAGTTTTGTAACTATAGAGTAATGATATATATTCATTTTGGATACATTAGAAAGGCAGTATGTTGGAATTAGG
>NW_027748850.1:0-304 GCF_054177405.1 Leptonychotes weddellii | reverse complement strand
GCCCAGATAACAACCTTTGAGTCTGATCAGCTGTCTTTTTCATTCTCAAGCTGGGACGTTCTAAACCACCAGTGGATCATATCTGTCTATGTGTCAGGACTTAGCTGTGCTCAAGTCTGAGTTGTCCACTGTTCCTATGCCCTCCATGCCTCTTCCCAATCCAAGACTGAGCTCCCTGATGCTCAGAAAAGCAAGACTGGTGCTCCCTGACACACATCTCTGATGGTGTGTCGGAGGGATTGAGAAGATCCCAATATAGTTGCTTTGGTAGTGTTGCACAGTATAGAGATCTACCCTCACTGCT
>NW_027748849.1:0-304 GCF_054177405.1 Leptonychotes weddellii | reverse complement strand
GTCACTGTTTTACAAGTACTTGCTCATAAAATCCCAACAGAACAACTGGTATTCGAACCATAAAACTGTTGGTATTTTATGAGGAGAGAAATGGTAACTACTGCATACCAGGAACAGTTTCATCTGATAGCACTGATAGAATAATCAGATAGTAATCAAAAGTGGTGCAACCAGTCAACACCAAATTGACAGTTTTTTTCCTTCTTTATCTAAATCATGTTATTACCCCCTTCTACTTTCTCATAAACACCTCTTGCTTTCCCCACATGAGTGGGATGCTTTTTCTGGTTACTCTGGAATCCGT
>NW_027748848.1:0-304 GCF_054177405.1 Leptonychotes weddellii | reverse complement strand
TTAGCACAACACAATGTTCCAGGCTCGCTGTATACTTCCCTGACCAACACCCATAATCATACAGCTTTCCAAAAAGGTCTGTTTCTTTTTATTGGGAAATAGTGTTTAGAACACAAGAATTGTGTTATTGGTACTAGATGGGAATGTTCAATACTGTTGAAAGTCATTAAATGTCTTTTTGCTTGTCAGAAATCTGAAATAGAAATGAAATTTAAAATTCATTAGCTCCTTTTGGATCTTACAATTCAGAGTTATAAATAATACAGGGCTAAGAAACTTTTAAATACACTTTCTGTCTTTTCTC
>NW_027748847.1:0-304 GCF_054177405.1 Leptonychotes weddellii | reverse complement strand
CCGTCTATCCTCCCGAACATCGCCTTGGATTCACTCCTCCGCACGTCCTACCTTCCAGAAAGTGGTCACTTTTCTGTTCAGAGAGTTGTTGCTATTCTTTTCTTTGATCTCCTGTTGAGTTGGTAGGTGTTCAGAATGGTTTGATCTCTATCCAGCTGAATTCCTGGGACCAGATGAAATCCAGGTCTCCTACTTCTCGTCATCTTGCTCCTCCCCCCTCTTCAACTCCTCTTTATCTCCACTGCACGTTGCCCACATCCCATGTGTTACCCCAGTCTGTAACACAACACAATGCATTAGGCTT
>NW_027748846.1:0-304 GCF_054177405.1 Leptonychotes weddellii | reverse complement strand
ATCAGCATCCAGCACCCCCTGAAAATTTTGAACCTTTCCCAGTCCAGCAGGGAGTCCCAATTCAGCCTGAAGATCTTCCTGAGGAACTTGAGCTTCCTCCAAGCCGGCAGTGGAGCTCAGCTCTGTCTCAAGTGCCTGTTGTGGGTGTAGAACCTTCTCTAGTCCAGCATGCGGTCCCAGCTCAACATCCAAAGCCCAACGAGGGGATCGGGCCTATTCCAGTTCAGTATGAGCACCCAGCTCAGCCTCCAGAGTCCTCTACAGATATTGTATCTCAGGCTCCAGTACATCATGAGGTGACATT
>NW_027748845.1:0-304 GCF_054177405.1 Leptonychotes weddellii | reverse complement strand
GATAACCTCATCAGTGCTAATCAAAAAAGTTCCTGCCTCAAGGTGCCTGGGTGGTTCAGTCGATTAAGCGTCTGCCTTCGGCTCAGGTCATGATCCCAAGGGTCGTGGGATCGAGCCCCATGTCAGACTAGCTGCTCAGTGGGGAGTCTGCTTCTCCCTCTGCCCCTCCCCCTGCTCGTGCTCGCCCTCTCGCTCTCTCTCTCTCTCTCGATCTCTCTCTCTCTCAAATAAATAAATAAAATCTTAAAAAAAAATTCCTGCCTTACCAGTTAAGACATTTCTGGAGGAGGTTGGAACTGCAATT
>NW_027748844.1:0-304 GCF_054177405.1 Leptonychotes weddellii | reverse complement strand
CAAAAACTAATGATGTATTGTATGGTGACTAACATAACATAATAAAATAAAAAAAAAGATGAATATGGGTAATGTCTCCAATCATGTTTCTGGAAGCTTTCCATAGCAAAAATCACTTTTATTTTATTTATTTATTTTTTAAATTTGAGTATAGTTGGCACACAGTGTTATATTAGTTTCAGGTGGTCAAAATAGTGATTCAACAAGTTTATATATTATGCTCTGTTCACTGCAAGTGTAAATACTATCTGTTACCATAAAACCTTATTACAATATCATTGACTATATTCCCTATGCTGTGCCT
>NW_027748843.1:0-304 GCF_054177405.1 Leptonychotes weddellii | reverse complement strand
GGAGGTAATTTCCATTTGGCCAAAATTTAGTACATGGATGAGTCACCTAGCAGAAGCTAAGGGGAGGAAGGAGGAGAGAGAGGAGCTTAGTTATAGAAATCTACTAAGTAAGGCTTGACCCTTCGTCTGCTTATTCAAGTGAAGACCCTCAACTTCATAGCTATTAGCTCAGTTGTCCATTCTTCTACTTGTCCAGTCCTCTATTAATTTATTCACAAACTTAAAAATACTTACAATAACCATCCAGGAGATTTACTGGGTATCCACTGGGTGCCAAGGATACAAAAATCATATTCTACTTGGT
>NW_027748842.1:0-304 GCF_054177405.1 Leptonychotes weddellii | reverse complement strand
TTGATGAGCAGGTCATATTCACTGGGTTTTGGTGGGCGGATGCCTGGTCTAGTTGAAAAGGCCTCTAAGGAAGACAGTTCCATTGACTCCTGTATGCCATTTCAGATACCTGTGTGTTATTACTGAGCTGGCTTCAAAAGACATAATTAAACTAAACATTTTTGTGTTTCGTAAGGGAAAAAGGAGGACATTTTTTTTTCATCCTCAGGGATTTTGTGCCTGGGGAATCAAGTTTTCTTATCAGAGGTCCTTGAGTGCCTTTGTGGAGGTGGCGACTAATATAGATTCCTACTCTGATCATTCA
>NW_027748841.1:0-4440 GCF_054177405.1 Leptonychotes weddellii | reverse complement strand
CATGAGAGACTATGGACTCTGAGAAACAAACTGAGGGTTCTAGAGGGGAGGGGGGTGGGGGGATGGGTTAGCCCGGTGATGGGTATTAAGGAGGGCACATACTGAATGGAGCACTGGGTGTTATATGCAAACAATGAATCATGGAACACTACATCAAAAACACTACATCAATGATGTAATGTATGGTGATTAACATAACATAATAAAATTTAAAATAAAATAAAATAAATATACCCCCCCAAAATAAATAAATAAATAAATAAATAAATAAATAAATAAATAAATAAATAGGGTTGCACCTTGCAGACCATGAATTCACAAGTTAGGCCACGCACTGCAGCAGTTATTGAAATTCTGGGCTTATTAAACTTTTTTGAGAGTCTAATTAGCCTTATACTTTTTGTCTAGGAAATATGTACATGTAAACATACCAAATCTTCCTACATCTAGAAAGTGTTCTTTGACCTCAGTCAAGAATCTTGCTCTAAGAGGAACAAGGGCTAGGGCACTTGAACTTGAAAGAAATATTTCATTTTCTTTTCTCTCACTATCCTACCTCCATCCCAAAATATCCCACAATAAAGGTGTTTTATGAAAGATAGGGTGTCAGGAGTGTCTTTGTAAAGTCTTGCTCACAATCTTTATTGTTTAATTTAATGCTAATGATTTTGAGTATTTCCTAGAGAAGTTAGTTGAATTAAAAAAGCTCTTGGTATTCTCAAATGCTATCACCCAGCTGAGTGCTGTATCATTCCAATGGTCATCTACCACATGTAGCTGACACCGTGTAGTCCATCCTGGTGCTCTGGAAGCTCCCAGCAATGCCATGTCCAACTGATCCAGAGAGGTTGGCTCCATTCCTCAAGGCAGTGAGTGCTTCCCTCTTGAAAATTCTACCATGCGTATGGCAAAAGGCGAATTAAACTTCCATAGTGTCAGATTTTTAAAAGGCAAGTCTCAGTCTTTCTGGAATTGTGAAACTTTAATGCGATTGCCAGCATTTCCTTAAAATTCTAGAAAGTGTGTTTTTATTTTTACAAAATAAACTCATTTAAAATTAATTTTATTTTGAAAATTTGTGAGATTTTAAAAACATCTGTTTCGGTAATTAGAAAGAACTGAGATATCATAAAATATGTCTCTGGCTTTCAGGGCCAGTAAGAGTTCTGTTATATGTGGGAACATACTGAGGCACCGCTATGCAGAACCCTAGTGAGTTATTACATCTATCCCATCAGGCAAATGTTTCAATGAATTAGATATTAGCATTAAGTTTGTAAATAGAGCTTTTGGTGCACGAGGGGCCATTAGAAACTACTGATGGTTTAACACTGTAATTAAATAGATTGTTGATTTCTCTTTTGTGAAAGAGTGTCAAGGTCATCTACTAATTCACCTAGAATGTGATTTTTTTTTTTTTAAATAACTTTCTGTAGTCATGGTCTGAAATATTCTTCCTGGGGTTTTGGACAGTGTGATTGATACTCTGCTAAATTTAGTCCAACTTGTGTATTGAGTCAGAAATTAAAATTTTGGGGTATCTGGGTGGCTCAATTGGTTAAGCAACTGCTTTCGGCTCAGGTCATGATCCTGGAGTCCCGGGATCGAGTCCTGCATTGGGCTCCCTGCTCAGCGGGGAGTCTGCTTCTCCCTCTGACCCTCCTCCCTCTCATGCTCTCTGTCTCTCATTCTCTCTCTCTCAAATAAATAAATAAAATCTTAAAAAAAAAAAGAAATTAAAATTTTGGAAAGCATTATTGCTTCAAGTATTCTGGTCTTCTGTTTTTTTCCCGGTGTGTTCATCAGAGTCTTGATCTACCCAGTCTGGATAGCTGCTTATCAAATCTTTCTGGAAAGATTCTTTAGCACTTTGAAAACAATAGAAAAGATTTGTGAAGGATGACCACATCCTCAACAAGGACCAAAATTTTTGTAATGTGACAAATTTGACATGTTACATTTTGTAAATTTAAGGTTGCAACATATTACTTTGATATATTATAAAATGATTACCATTGAAACAATATTTATTACATTATATCTTTATAGTACAATATTATTGTCTATGTTCATTATCCTGTTCATTAAATCTCTATGACTTATTTACTACTTGTTACAAGTTTGTACCCTTAAACACCATCAACCTTATCCCCATTGCCTAGTAACCACCATTTTACTCTTTTTTTTTTCTTTTATAGGTTTGACTGTTTTAGATTCCACATATAAGTGATATCATACAGTTTGATGTTAATTTGTCTTTCTTTCTCTGACTTATCTTGCTTAGCATAACGTGTTCAAGGTCTGTCCATTTTGCTGCAAATAGCAGGATATCTTCCTTTCTCATGGCTGAATAATATTCCACTGTGTATATATACCACATCTTTTTTATCCATTCATCCATCTATGGGCATTTGGTTTGTTTCTATATCTTCTCTATTGTGAATAATGCTGTGATAAACAAGGATGTGCATATATCTTGTCAAAATCCTGCGTTTATTTCCTTTGGGTATATACCCAGGAGTGAAATTGCTAGATAGCATGGTAGATCTATTTTCAATTTTTTGAGGAAACTTCATAATGTTTTCCATAGTGGTTAGACTAATTTACTTTTCCATCAAGAGTGTATAAGGATTCCCTTTTTTACCACATCCTTGACAGCATCTGTTATCTCTTCTCTTCTTGATGATAGCCATTCTAACAGTTGTGAGGTGATCTCTCCTTGTGATTTCTATTTGCATCTCCTTGATGATTAGTGACATTGAGCATCTTTTCATGTGCCTGGTAACCATTGTGATGTCCTCTTGGGAAAAATGTCTACTTAGTTCTTCTGGCCATTTTTAATAGAATTTTTTTTTTTGTTGCTACTAAGTTGTATTATTTCTTTATATATTTTGGATATTGATGCTTTATCTGATAAATGGTCTGCAAAAATTTTCTCCCATTCTGTGGGCTGAAGTTTCATTTTGTTAATTATTTCTTTTGCTGTGCAGAATCTGTTGACTTTGATATAGTCCTATTTATTGATTTTTGCTTTTGTTGTTTTACTTTAGGCATCATGTCCAAAAACTCATTGCAAAGACCTATATCAACGAGTTTCTCTTCCCTAAGTTTTATCAGGTCTTATGTTTAAGTCTTTAATTGATTTTGAGTTAATTTTTGTGAGTGGTGTCAGGTAGGGGTCCAATTTCACTGTTCTGCATGTGTTTCTCCAGTTTTCCCAACACCATTTGTTGAAAAGACTATCTTTCCCCCACTGGATGTTCTTGGCTCCCTTGTCAAATATTAGTTGACCATTTGTACTGGGTGGGATTTAATTCTGGGTTCTTTATTCTATGTGTCTATTTTTGTTCTAGTAACATACTGTTTTTATTACTATGGCTTTATAGTATAGTTTGAAATTAGGAAGTATGCTTTCTTTGGCTTTGTTCTTCCCACCCCCCCAGGATTGCTTTGGCTATTTGGGTTCTTTTGTGGTTCCACACAAGGGAGGGAAAAGTGAGAAAAGGCACTATTACTCCCCAAGATAAATCTTGCTTTTAATGAAAAGTTATATTTATTTATTAGAAACTTTAGCCTTAAACTTATCCCAGATTGTCTTCTGAGACTTTCTCTAGTCCCTGTTCTTTTTTTTTCTTAAAGATTTGTTTATTTATTTATAAATAATTGTGCCAGTACCATGCTGTCTTGGTGATCACAGCTTTGTAGTATAGCTTGAAATCGGGCAACGTGCTGCCCTGGCTTTTTTTTTCTTTTTCAACTGTTTCCTTTGCTGTGCAGAAGGATTCAATCTCACGACCCATGAGATCATGACCTGGGCCAAAACCAATAGTTGGACACTCAACCGAGTCATCCAGGGGCCCCTCACTAGTCCCTGTTCTAACCTTTGAATCACGCACATTGTCTGACTTCCACGTAGCCCTATAGCTTATTGATGCAAATAATGACTGTGAAACATGAAAACGTGTGCCATGAAACATGAAAAAATAATGACTGTGAAAAAATTTCCTTTGAAATTATTATAAAATAAGTGTGCTTATTGTTTAACATTTGGAAAATATAGACAAATAAATGAGAAACTAAAATGAATATATTATTTTACCACCACAAAATATTCATTTTTTTTGTAGATTTTCTTTTCTTTTTTTTTTTTTAATTTTATTATGTTATGTTAGTCACCATACAATACATCATTAGTTTTTTTTTTTTTTAAAGATTTTATTTATTTATTTGACAGAGAGAGACAGCAAGAGAGGGGACACAAGCAGGGGGAGTGGGAGAGGGGGAAGCAGGCTTCCCGCAGAGCAGGGAGCCCGATGCGGGGCTCAATCCCAGGACTCTGGGATCATGACCTGAGCCGAAGGCAGACGCCTAACGACTGAGCCACCCAGGCACCCCCATCATTAGTTTTTGATGTGGTGATCCACGATCCATTGTTTTCAT
>NW_027748840.1:0-14107 GCF_054177405.1 Leptonychotes weddellii | reverse complement strand
GACGATGGACTCTGAAAAACAAACAGGGTTCTAGAGGGGAGGGGGGTGGGAGGATGGGTTGGCCTGGTGGTGGGTATTGAGGAGGGCACATTCTGCATGGAGCACTGGGTGTTGTGCACGAACAATGAATCATGGAACACTTCATCTAAAACTAATGATGTAATGTATGGGGATTAACAAAAGAATAAAAAAAAAAAAAAGAAAGAAATTACTTTGCTTCAAAGAGAGTGTTTCCTCATTTGCTTGAATATGGCTGTTGTGAGCTTCAAATGAGAACATGTCTGTACCAGAATACCAACACCTTTCCAAAGCAATGACAACTTGTTTTCTAATAGTTATAAATCTTGATGCTCTTTCAGCATAAAGACAATACCTGGTAACGCATCTGACATTAATCTTTAAGTCACTATCTTTCTGGTTCAAGAGAGAATTCAGAACAGATCAATTCAGCATCTTAAAGGTAGGATTTAAAGTCTGTGCATGTGGTTCTGGTCCTTTCTTTACATTTTTTTCTGCCTTCTTCTCCCCAAATATTTGGGGTCCGCAGTGACTGACATTGGAGGCTTTCAGATGGACCCTGCATTTGTTGGGTGAATAGATAAACTCATTACTATTGCCACCATATTATTAGTCAGCAGGAAAGCCATGATTCATCTAATCTCTAAGACATATTCTAAATGTCTATTAGTTCAGTCTTTGTTTCATACCAACTGTGGAAATTTTTATTGAAAAATATTCTCTGCCATTGTAACAAGCCTCTGTTTTATGGGACTCCCTTTCTTGAAAAAAAAGCTTGCATTGCTGCTTTGAGGAATTATTTATGTTCTCTCCAATTTGCCACAAAAATAAGAAAAATGTACATCATAGTAATCTGTTATTTTTTTCTAAAATGTACCAGTTTTTTTTTGCACTTTGGACAAAAAGGCATCGCTAAGCTTCTTTTTCCTTGTAATCATGGAAAGCAGTAAAAACATGACAGAGAGTAAGTGTGATTTGTTTTTTTCAACAGTGGCTGTTACTCAGAGTTAAGGACGTTTCATCATTATCACTGCATTTGTAATATGCTGCTTGATGGTTGGTGTTCAGTTAACCAAAGAGAATACCAGGTGTGAATAATGTCAGTAAAAAGTTCACTATGAGGAAGCTAATTATCTAATAAAAATGTGTCTCAAGTCTAATAAGATTTCTCAGAGATCTCAGTGCAAGGACAATTTTGGAGTTTATACCAAGAAGAGAGACCACATTATGAGAGACAAAATAAGCAAACACTTTATCTCGTCAGACTTTGATGTTTAGGTTATTTATATTCTGCCAGATTCTTAAAATGATTTCAGTTATCTTACAAAGATTCATATATGGTAGCAAGATAAAATAAATTGAAAATAGGAATGAAAAATGAAGCAAAGGAAAAATAAAGATAGGAAAGTACAATGGAGCCTGGAATTAGTGCCAAAAGACAAACTATGAAATCCTGTACACTTTTCAGGGAAGGGCCACAGTGGGCTCAAAGCTTCCTTTTGGCCAGTGTTAAAGGGAAACATGATCCACTGCATAATTGAGAATATTACTAATATAGTCAGACATTTCTGCCACCGATATTTATAGAGAGGGCATTTTGAAATCTGGTTTAGACATCCTCAACAGCAAAATAGGCATAATTGAAAAAATCGTGATAAAATACACATAACATAAAATTTACCATTTTAACCATTTTGAAGCATACAGTTCAGTGGCATTAAGTACATGCACGCTTGTGTGACCATCGCCACAATTTAGTTCCAGAATGTTTCATAAATTGAAAACTTCATATCCACTGAGTAGTCACTTCGCTGGCAACCACCAGTCTCCTTTCTGTCTTATAATATTCTTAAAGTAAACATGATGAACACTTTCATAATCCTACCTATTATAGTGCCATAGACAGATATAGGTGGCAGCATATCATTTTCATATAATGTTCAAGTCTTCTGTAATTTTGACTGTCTAGAAAAGTGGAGTGGCATAAGAGAGGATGGATGGCTTCCCTCACCTCTAAAACCATCAGGAAGAATACCTGGGAGAATTGGTCTAGCTAAGTGATTGGGTTGGAAGAATTTCTACAGAGAGACATTCACTAGATACTATGGAGGCTACTTTGGAGAATAAGAAAGGCTTGGATCAAGTTTGTTGAAGAGTGATTTATGGCCAAGAATTACTGACCATCTTAGTATTTATCACAGCCCTAAGGGTCAGCTGAATTCCTCCTGTTGGTGAGGCTAATCCAGCAAGAGGGAGAGAGGGAAGCCACATCAGTTGCCCTGAAGGAAAAAGAAGCAGAAGTCAAGATTTGGAAAGCTGGAGGTGAAACAAGTATAATTCAGCCCATTGAGGGTGAACTCCAAATAAGCAAGGTTTTGGGATAAGGATATTGGATAGATGGGCTCAGTAACCTTAAAATCAGTATGGGACTCAATTCATATATTTGGTTCCTAAATTTTTGCTTCTAATGTGCTGTGAGAAAAACCTGGTAGATTTTGCATTGCTCCAATATTTATTTTGAGTTTTGAATGATAAGTACAAGTGATTGTTTTAAGTGTGAAGAAGCAACATGAGTCAAGATAGGTATTACACTGAGTTACACTCAGAATCATCTTTGATTCTCTCTCCTTGTTTTTCAGTCACCCATCCTGCCATTTTTTTAAAAAATTTTATTTATTTGACAGAGCGAGAGAGCGAGAGAACGAGAGAGCACAAGCATGGAAAGTAGCAGAGGCAGAGGAAGAAGCAGGCTCCCTGCTGAGCAGGGAACCCGACGTAGGACCCTGAGATCATGACCGGAGCCGAAGACAGCCACTTAACTGACTGGGCCACCCAGGTGCTCCCATCCAGTCATTTTATTTATTTTTTTATTTTTATTTTTTTAAAGATTTTATTTATTTATTTGACAGAGAGAGACACAGAGAGAGAGGAAACACAAGCAGAGGGAGTGGGAGAGGGAGAAGCAGGCTCCCGGCAGAGCAGGGAGCCCGATGCAGGGCTCGATCCCAGGACCCTGGGATCATGACCTGAGCCAAAGGCAGACGCTTAATGACTGAGCCACCCAGGCACCCCCCATCCAGTCATTTTAAAAAAAGATTTTATTTATTTATTTGAGAGACAGAGAGAGAGACAGGGGAGGGGCAGAGGGAGAGGGAGAAGCTGAGTGCAGAGCCTGATGTGGGGTTTGATCCCAGAACCCTGAGATCATGACCCAAGCTGCTCAACTGACTGAGGCACCCAGGTGCCCTCCATCCAGTCATTTTGATGAGTTTTGCTTTCTCGATATCGTCAGTGTTTTCCTTACCCAGGACTTGTCTTCCATTCTTAGTGTCATGGTCTTAATCCAAGCCCTTTGGCATCTTGTGTCTGGTTGATGACTGTAGCTTTCCAACCGGTTTTCCACCTTTCAAGCTCTTGACCATTTAGTTCTTTCTTTAAACTGTTTCCAGAATAAATGTCCTAAATGACTTTTCAGGTCATACCACTCACATCACTCTTCTCTTCATTAGTCTTCAGTGTAAGAAATAAGCATATGATAATTGTGCTATCAAAATTAGCAGGAAAAAAAGATTATTCAAAAAGTTAAGCTCAGGCATGAGTTATTTCCTTAGGGAACACTTAAATCTCCATCATATATCATAATAAACTGTGGATATATTAGTGAAACAATAGAAGAGCTTGAAAAAGATATAGGTAATTATCTTTCTAATTGAAGGTAAGGTAAAGGCCTTTCTAATAGAAAAAACAACAAAAAAACCCTGATGGATTTGACAACACAAAAATTTAAATTCTCTGGGTCAAAAATATCATGAATAAAAAGGTATGCACGAAGCTGGTCAAAATGCATAATGAAGAAGTACCTGGGTGGCTCAGTTGGTTAAGCATCTGCTTTTGGCTCAGGCCATGATCTGAGGGTCCTGGGACTGAGCCCCCCGTCAGGCTTTCTGCTCAGTTGGGGAGTCTGCTTCTCTCTCTCCCTCTGTGCTCTCTCTCCCTCTCTCAAGTAAGTAAATAAAATCTTAAAAAATGCATAATGAATATGAGAGATCCCTGCCTGTGTCTTTTTATTCTCTAGTCTTAGCCACACTTACCTGTGGCAGTTACTAGAAACAGTGAGACTCTTCCTTTGCATGTGCTGTTCCCTCTGTGTCTGGAATGTCCTTCCAGCACACCCTTCTGTGATTGGTGTTTCCTGGTTCTTTAGGTCTCAGGTCAAATATTCTCTTCTTAGAAAGGTTTTCCCTGTTTACCCTCTTTAAAGTAGCCAGCCCTCACTGTCTCACCCTTTATGACCTTTACTCTGTCACATTACTTGTGTTCTTCATAGCTGTCATCAGTAATGGAAATCATCTTATTTGCTAGTGTTCTCATGTTTTGCTAGAATATAAGCTGTGTGAATGTATGGACCTCATCTGTCTTGATCAGCAGTATCTAGACTTCTTTTTGAAACATAGTAAGTGTTCAGTAAGTGTTGAATGAGTAAGTGAATGGGTAAACATATATATGTGTAGATAAAAACCTTGGAAGGATATATAACAAGCAATAATGGGGTTATTTCTAGTTGGAACTTTGTAGATGGTTAAATGTTTCTTTTTTAAGGATCTTTTCCAAATTTTCTAAAATGAGTATCTATTACTTTGATTGTCAGAATTATAACTAAGTAGTATTTAATAGAAGCCATGTTTTATTAAACAATAGCATCTATAATGTCAGATCATTAATCTCAATTAGCTTTGACAAAAGATGATAAACTGTGCAGACTATAAAGAACAAATTTCCTAGAAACAAGAGTATCAGCTTGCATCCTCTCAAAATATTCACACATTTAACACATCCAGTTAGTTTAACTGAATAATGAAGGAATCAGGCCAAAAAGCACCATCCAAATTGGATCTTCTTTTAAGATTCTAAAATAAAAATCTTCAAATAAGGAGAAAAATAATTTTTAAAAAGTCAAGTACCACTGCCTGGTTTCAAGAAATGGTTGCCAGCAGTTTAATCTCCCTGAATCTACCAGACATTAAAAAGGGCAGTTGAGGAAAAGGACTAGCTATAATATAAAACAGTTTGAAAAATACCACAGTAAAACTATCTGCATTGCCATCTGCACTAGAGACTTTATGACTCTGGAAAGGTCTGTTATAGTCTTACCCATTCTGAGCCATTCTCTGTCACATATTAGCCTTGTTTAAACTAATCAGTTCAACACGGGGCGGGGGGCGCAGAGGGGCAGGGAGTGTCTGTTTTTTCCTCCCAACCGCAGATTTGTTTTTGACCATACTAAGATTAGGTCATGCCAAAGTGATGATACTTTAAATGACCTCAGATGGTCAAGTTGTTAGGAGCAAAAGTGAAACAAGATACAGTAGTCCTGTGTTTCATTTATTTACTCACTTGTGAAATCTTTATTTGGCACCTAATACGAATCTGTCACGGTTGGGTACTAGAGGTGCGCTGGTGAAAAAGACATATGGTACTTGTCCACAAGGAGCTCACTTTCTACTCGAGGGAACACAATAAACAAAATAGACACCAATTGTGGTAAGTGCTGGAGTAGAAATATTTCCACAAGTAATAAAAGGACAAGGAGCAATAGACAGATTGATAAGGGAAGACTTCTTCAAGGACAGGATACTTAGACTGAGACCTAAAAGAATGAAAAGAAGCAAGCTAGGAGAAGAGCCAGGATTGGAGGTGTCCAATTCCAGGTCAGAGATGTCTAGGAAATGACAAATACTGTGTGATCAAGCAAAATGAGCAGTGGAAATGTGAGATGCAGTAGGAAAGATACAGAGACCAGATCACCTTGTTGTATTTATTATTTTTTTAAAGATTTTATTTATTTTTTTACAGAGAGAGAGACAGTGAGAGAGGGAACACAAGCAGGGGGAGTGGGAGAGGGAGAAGCAGACTTCCCGTGGAGCAGGGAGCCCAATGCAGGGCTTGATCCCAGGACCCTGGGATCATGACCTGAGCCAAAGGCAGACGCTTAACGACTGAGCCACCCAGGCGCCTCGTTGTAGTTGTATTTAATTTTAAATGACGCAGGAAGCATCTGAAGTATTTTAATCAGCGGATGACAGGATTTAAAATATCAAAGCCAATAAAGTATTTTTAATGGGAAAATAGCAGAATCCAGTTTTAAATGATCATTCTTGCTATTTTGAGATTGAATCTTAAGGGGAACAGAGGTAAAATCAGGAATTCTAGTCAGGAGGCAATTGTAGTCATCTAGATGAAAGACTAAGGTTGGACCATGGTGTTAGCAGTAGAGATGGAGAGAAGTGGATAGACCTAGGACATATTTTGGAAGCATAGCCCACAAGGAATGCTGTAGGACTGGATAGAGGAATTTAGAAAAAAATTAAGTTGAGTCGCAAGCTCCTGGCTTGACCATCTGGGGACAAAGTATAGGATGAGGAGATTGGCAGAGGAACAGAGCTTTTTGTGAGTGTGGTGGGGAATTAAGTGTTCTAATTTTGGTACTTTAAAATTGAGATGGATTTAAAAATATTCAAGTAAAGGTACCAGTTAAGCAGTTGGATATATGAGGCTTAAGCTTGGAAGAGAGTTCTGGGATGGAGATGTAAAATGAGACTGCAGTGTTAGTGTGTTTAAAGTTGTGGGAATAGAAGAAATGAAGGATGAGAATGTGGACGAGAGAAAGACCTGGAGATCAGCTCTGACATTTAGATTGAGGAAGAAGTAAGAGGAGCCCACAAAGGATACTGAGTGGGAGAAATTTAGGAGAGTGTGCTGTTAGCTTAGAGAGCAGAGTACTTTGTTTCAATAAGGAGAACGTGGCTCGGCTGAGTGAGAGTGAGATGAGGACAAAATATATTCATTAGGCTTGGTAACAAGTGACATTATTGCTGGTCTTTTTTTTTTTTTTTAAGATTTATTTATTTTAGAGAGAGAGAGAGAGGGTGTGTGCGAGCAGAGGGAGGGGCAGAGGGAGAGATTCTCAAGCAGACTCCCCACTAGTGCGGAGCCTACAGGGGCTGATCTCGACCCTGAAATCATGACCTGAGCCAAAATCAAGAGTCAGATGCTCAACTGACTGAGCCATCTAGGAGTCCCTCATTGCTGGTCTTTTTAAGATGGAGTTTGTTAGTGTGGTGTTATGAAACCCCATGGAACCATTTAAATCAATTCTTCATTCAAATGGTCAAACAAAAGTTTGAGATTTTCTGTAATATTTTGTCACAGATACAATTAGCCTTCTGGCCAGGTTCTCTTGGATCCCTTACCTTTTTCAAGCACGCTGGCTCCTGGTGTACTCTCACTCTCACTCCCAACAGTCCCATTCATTCCATCCCATTCACAACATCTCTGCCATATTTGTCTTCCTACCCATGTCTATTGGCTCCCCCTCATTTTAAACCCTTATTTCTTAACCAGACTTACATAGTAGCCTTCTAACTGATTATCTTTCATTCAATCCTTGCAGTCTCTCCTATACTAGAGGTAGGAGGGGGCTGAATAATTCTTCCTGAAGCAGCTCTGAGTATGTCACTTCCCAGGTCAAAGGCCTTCACAAACTCCAAACTAACAGCAGAGTGAAGTCACTTCCCACAGTCCTTGTTCAGCTTATGTACTGGCTGACACAGACGCCCTCTAAGTTTCCTTCTTTGTAGTTTCCATCTCTACTGTAACAAATTACCATAATTATCATGACTTAAAACAACACAGATTTATTTTCTTATAGTTCTGGGGATCAGAAGCTTGAAATGGGTCTCACTGGACTAAAATCAAGGTGTGGGCAGGGTTGTGTTCTTCTGGAGGTTCCAGAGGATAATTCATTTTCTTGACTTTTCGAGCTTTTTAAAAAAGATTTAGGGGGCCTGGGTGGCTCAGTCGTTAAGCGTCTGCCTTTGGCTCAGGTCATGATCCCAGGGTCCTGGGATTGAGTCCCGCATTGGGCTCCCTGTTCAGCAGGAAAGCCTGCTTCTCCCTCTCCCACTTCCCCTGCTATTGTTCCCTCTCTCGCTGTGTCTTTCTCTGTCAAATAAATAAATAAAATCTTAAAAAAAAAAAGATTTATATATTTATTTTGGAGAGAGAGAGAATGAGAAAGAGAGAGGAGGGGCAGAGGCAGAGGGAGAAAATCCCAAGCTGAGTCCCCACTGAGCATGGAGTCTGATGCAGGGCTTGATCTCATGACCCTGAGATCATGACCTGAGCCAAAATCAAGAGCTGGATGCTCAACCGACTGAGCCACCTGGGTACCCCAACTTTTCCAGCTTTTTAGAGACCACCTGTATTCCTTGGACTATGGCTCCCTTCCTTTATGTCACACTGAGTCCTTGTTCTGTGGCCACCTCTCTGGTTTTCCTTTTTCTGCCTTCCCTAGACTGATCCATATGACAACATCAAGTAATCTCCTTTGCCCATACCTCCTAGTTAGGTCAGTGGGAGGCACCAACAGGAGATGGGAAGGCATGATGAGTGTGAGCTGTGGGTTCTTATTTTTCTGGCTTCCTTCTTGCAGGTGTCTGTTGGTTGGGTGTTGCTCCCCTTCCAAATACCACAGCTCTCGTGGTCTCCAAACAACTTTCCTCTCTGGATTCTGGTAACTACTCCCTTCTCATGCCCTTTCATGTACCTTAGGATGGTAATGGTTCCTGGTTGTGACTGAGTGTGAACAACTCATTCTGGGTTTGTGTGGGACTTGTGGGTTTTAACACTTGAAGTCCTGAATCCCAGGAAACCCAAAGTCCTGGCCAAACAGAGGCAGTTTGTAACTCCAGTGTTACTAGACTCTAAATTCTGCCCAAACCTTTGAAAATAATTTTTCTTCATTATATTCCAATTTCCCATTGAGTGTGTCATGAGTTTCCTGTTGGGACTCTGACAAAGCCATGTTTGTCATGTAAAGTATTTTGAGTTTATTCTTATCCTCTACACTTTAGAAAGACCTGGCTGTAATATGGAGAACCAACTGAAAGTGGGGAGTTGTCAGAGTAGTCAGTAAGCTGTGGTCATGCTTAAACTTAGGAAATGGAGATGGAGAGAAGGGGAGAGAACAGAGAAATGTAAATAAGGCTGGTGTAACAGGGTGTGGTGATTAATTGGATGTGGGTGAACAGAGATTGGGACGAGGCAAGGATGACATACAAGCTGTTGCTGGGGCACTTGGGTGAACTGTGGTGCCATTCACTGAGACAAGAAATTCTGGGGAGTTTTTATCATGAATCAGTGTTGTACTTTGTCAAATGCTTTTTCTGCATCTATTGAAATGATCACATGGTTTTTATCCTTTCTCGTATTGTTGTGATGGGTCATGTTGCTTGATTTGCAAATATTGAACCACCCTTGCATCCCAGGAATAAATCCTGCTTGATTTTGGTGAGTGACCTTTTAAATATATTGTTAGATTTGGCTTGCAAATATTTTGTTGAGGATTTTGGCATCTATGTTCATCAGAGATATTGGCCTGTAGTTCTCTTTTTTTGTAGTGTCTTTATCTCGTTTTGGTGTCAGGGTAATGCTGACCTCATCGAATGAATTTGGAAGATTTCCTTATTCTTATTTTTTTGAGAAGAATAGGCATTAACTCTTCTTTAAATGTTTGGTAGAATTCACCTGTGAAGCCATCTGGGCCTGGACTTTTGTTTGTTGGGAGTTTTTTGATTACCGATTCAACTTCATTTCTGGTAACTGGTCTGTTCAAATGTTCTATTTCTTCCTGATTCTGTTTTGGGAAGTTACATGTTTCTAGGAAGGATTAGGTTTAGTTGGGAAGATTGTGAGTGTAAAGAGTTTCACCCCCAGAAGCTTTTATTTTCAAATTATTTAACAGGCCTCCATATGGATTATGATCAATGAAAAGCTTCTGAGTTAATGTTCTGACTTTGTATGTGATAGAAAGTGACCACAGTTATCATTAATGCTATGAAGACCAGCAAAAACTTCTTTCGGGGGAAGCTTTCATCACCTTGTGAGTTTTTGAAGGTCTGTATAGCAGATTAGCATGTACTTTGTGAGGGTAAAAGTGAAAAACCAAGGTTGAACTGGGCCCTCCCTTTGAGATCAAAAGGCTTAGACAGACAGAATCCTTGAGGAGGGAAGATTCCATGAGAGAATGAATCTGACTGCTCTGCTGAAATCTTCCCTTCAGCACTCTGGCTAAGCAGGCAGTGAATAGAAACTTTTGAACTGGTGTGTGACCTATGAGCATGTGTAACAAATGACTTTGTATATCTTGGGAACATTTGCAATGCTTGAGTGTCTGTGTGTGACATTTAAATGTGAGTAACACTTGAGTAAGTCCCAGAGTTAGCTGAAGTCAATAAATGCTTTAATCAGTATACCATGGCATTTATAACTTGTATCACAGCTTCTCCTAAATCTCTAGATGATTGTGACCTGCAACACACCATTTCCATACTTTTGTTCACATGGTCTCAGCTGCTGCAAATCTCCTCATCTGGAAGCAATTTCTTTTTTTAATTTAATTTTTTATTATGTTAATCACCATACATTACATCATTAGTTTTTGATGTAGTGTTCCATGATTCATTGTTTGTGCATAACACCCAGTGCTCCATGCAGAACGTGCCCTCTTTAATACCCATCACCAGGGGAAGCAATTTCTTTCTACTCTGCCTTTTCATAGTTTTCAACTTGTATATTCCTTATGGTGTACATCATGCTTTGCCTTTTCTGATGGGAGTTATTTGTATGCATGCCATCTACCCTAGAAGATGTTACGACTGTCAGACTCTGAGTCCACACCCAGACGAATCCCTGGGAACCTATCTCTGGATAGCTCATAAATTCCCACTGACTATTATTAAAATCTTGTAGCTGCTGGTGTCTGATCTCCATTCCACCAACCTGGCAATCTTGGTATCCTACTTACTCTAATATTAACCTAGCCGCTCTTAATAAGCCTATTGATTCTGGGGAGGGCCATTTGACTCTGGGGAGGGCCATTTGACTCTCTAAGCTTTTGATAGCCTTCTTTGGATGTCTGGAATGTACGGCCTGTTTCCTTGAGCCAGCACTGAGCGGTATTCCATTGGCACCATATAGTATCTTACCTCTTATAGTTCTCTTCAAGTGTAGTGTCCTGTGTTCCACAAATGACTTCTAGACCCTTACATTCTTATTTTTATCTCCGTTGTTTTATTGTAGTAAAATTGACTGTTTTAACCATATTTGAATGTATGGTTCAATGGTATTAAATACATTCATGTTGTTGTGCAATCATCAGCACTATCCACTTTCAGAGCTCTTTTCATCTTGTAAAACTGAAACTCTACATCACTTAAACAATAATTTCCTATTCCCCCCACCCCTCACCCTAACCCCTGGCAACCCACATTCTACTTTCTGTCTCTATATATTTGACTCCATTGAGTACCTCACATAAATGGAATCATACACTATTTGTTTTCTTGTGAGTGACTTATTTTACTTAGCATAATGTTCTCAAGGTTCATCCATGTTGTAGCATATAATAGAATTTCCTTCCTTTTTAGAACTGAATAATATTCCATTGTATGTATATACCACCCTTTGTTTATCTGTTCATCCATTGGTGGACAGTTGGGTTACTTCATGTTTCAGCTATTGTGAATAATGATTTTATGAACACAGTATATCCTTACATTCTCTTTTATTTTAAGTTTGCTTCTTTTTTGTCCATAGCCATTCCTAAGAGACTGGATTTAGCCTATTTTGATCTCTATCAGTAAGACTTGAAAGAGGTTTGTGTGTAAGTGACTGATTAAGGAAGTGCTCCCAGGAGAAACTAGTAAGGCATCGGGGGAGGTGGTACCAGGAATAAGACAAAGCTATCCATGCATACAATTTTAAGAGGTCCCACAAAAGGTATCTTCATCTTGTTACTATAGGAGAACTTTGAAATGTAGATTATGCTTCAATGATGTCTCTCCCCCAAGGAAGAGAGCTGAGCTTTCATACATCTGTACTCTTCAGTCATTCCCTTTGGGGATGAAACTCCCAGGCACTTTTGGCTTTCTGCATGCTTGGGTAAAGTGACTCCAGCAGCCCCAGGGCTGAGTCCTCCAAATGAGCATTGCAGAAGTGGGTTGGGAAGCAAGAGCACCCCAGAACTGAGGAAGGGGCACAGAGAAAGAGTAGAAGAGATCAAGGGGGTTCTGGGTAGCTCTACCAGCAACGACTACTCCAGCTTCTCACTCAGAGTCTATATTCCAGTGTCCTCGGCACAAACCATCATTTACAATGCTCCCTCCACTGCCTTTCCAGGAGACCCATTGAGAATTCATGAACTATGACTCCTAGTCACCTTCTCCAGTATGTTAGCATTTCTGAGAGGGGTGCTTTGGTGAACCTTAACTACAAAAGCCGTCTGAGAATTGCAACCATGTATTTGCAGTTCTGAGTCTCCAACCTCTAGTAGAAAGCTTTGTAAATGACAGTGCACCCTGAATTCAAGTAAATTTCTGTTTTTCTAGACATATGGTCAATTATGTTGAATAGCATATGAGGGAAGTCCCAAACAAAAGCATAATTAGGGAGAAAAAATTACCCACGTGTGCTTACTGGACAGATCAGTTTCATCAGTTGTATTATTTGCTTTGAAACCAGATATTAAAGGAGACAACTTTCCTGAGGGCCTAGGCACATTCTGCTTCACATGGGCAAAGTCTCCTTGAGCAGATGATCTGGTTGTACTTGGGACTTCCCTTGATATTCAGAACTGCAAAACCTCAGACTTGATTTTTTTTTAAAGCACTCCTTAGATGTCCATTATTATCTTTGTAAGCCTCCCTGCTCCCATTGAAATCAGTTTTGAAGGTGGTTCACAAGATTATAAGAATGATTTTCTTCTCATCAACTGTGGAAGGAAAAGACTTTGGGACAGTATGGTAGACAAGGGACATTATTAATGTTACTTTATAAACTCATAAATATAACCTTGATGATATGAGTACACATTCCTACCAGTGCGTGCTCAGGTCCTAGGGACTTTCTGTTGCTGTCAGTGCTGCATGGAGGAGATGTTATTAAAATCCACAAATCCATCTCTCCTACTGTGAACATAACTTTTAATTTGACAGTCATAAAATTCATCAACTATAACTATAACCACCATTTTAAAGATAGAGGAAGTGAAGCAGAGAAAGTTAATGGCATTTCACAGAAGTTATATTAATACAGCAGTAGATCCCACCATTAACTACAATTTGTTCATTTTCATTCAAAAGTAAATTTCTTTCATGGGAAATGATTACTATTGATTAGCAATATGGTTTAACCTTCTTCAAAAAAAACCTTTCTAGCCTCCATTCTTTCTTTCTGCCTTAAATTTTAGTTAATTTAAATGAGGTTTGAAACTTAATGTTATGATTGTGCTTTATGCTGTTGGAGTCTAAGAATCTTTGGCATTTGTAGTTCATGACATTGAGATACAACTGCACTGAGTGAAGTTCAGATCAGATTCAGAGTCAACCATTAAGTGACTTCTTTGTACCTTGATCTCTGGGAGGTGCTTTCTCAAGTGTTATTCAATTTAATCTATATAACACTCTTCTGAGAAGAGATTATTAATCCCAATGTTATAGTTGATCTACACAAAAATGAGTACTCAGTGATGTATACAATTGTCAAATCACTATATTGCACAACTGAAACTAATATAACATTGTATGTAGCTCTACTGGAATTAAAATAGAAAAATTAAAAAAATGAGAAAAATATAGAACTGACCCACCAGGAGGGCTACTGCCTCTGAGATCACTTCTGGAAGCTATGGCAGAATTAAGAAACTCCTGCTGCCATTGATCACTGCAACTGTCTTTGGAAGAATGAAGAGCTAGAACATGGGCATCATTGCTTTAATTCATTGATTAGAAAACCAAAACATAACATCAGTGCTGCCCCTTCAACTACCCCCGTAACTACTTCTCATCAACCAGGTAAGGGAGAATGGACAGTGCTGCAGAGAAAACTCATATTCCCATGACTGTGCTTGCCAGCTGAATCAGCTAAATGAAGTATAGGAAAATAGATTTTGCTTCACTCCTGCCTTCCAAACCTCAAACAAGTGTTTCTAATGGTCAGAACTGAATTTATATATAGAAATATAGCTGTAAGA
>NW_027748839.1:0-1178 GCF_054177405.1 Leptonychotes weddellii | reverse complement strand
GAGACAATGGACTCTGAAAAACAAACTGAGGGTTCTAGAGGGGAGGGGGGTGGGAGGATGGGTTAGCCTGGTGATGGGTATTAAGGAGGGCACATTCTGCGTGGAGCACTGGGTGTTATGCACAAACAATGAATCATGGAACACTGCATCTAAAACTAATGATGTAATGTATGGGGATTAACATAAGAATAAAAAAATTTAAAAAAAAAAAGAATTCCCACCATTGAGTTGACTAACACGTTCATCACCCATTTTGTTTTGTCTTTTTGTCTGTTTTGTTTTCTTTGTTTGGGTTTTTATTTTTGTTTGAGTTGTATGACTTCCATATCCGTTTTACATATTAACCCATCGTTGGAGAGTTTGGGAATATTCTCCCATTCTGTAGGTTGCCTTTTCATTCTGTTGACTGTTTCCTTTGCTGTGCTGAAGATTTTTAGTTTGATGTAGCTCCGCTTGTTCATTTTGCTTTTGTTGCCTTTGCTTTTAGTGTAAAATCCAAAAAGTCATTTCCAAGATCAATGTCAAGAAGCTTAGTCCTTATGATTTCTTCTAGGAGTTTTACAGTCTCAGGTTTTATGTTCCGTCTTGGATCCATTTTGAGCTGATTGTTACATATGGTGTAAGATTCATTTTCATTCTTTTCCATGTGAATATCCACTTTTCCCAACATTTATTGAAGAGATTGCCCTTTCCTCATTGTATATTCTTGGCTGCTTCATAAAAACTTAATTGATTTTATGCCTGGGTTTATCAGTCCTATAATCTGTTCCTTTGATCTATGTGTCTGTTTTATGCTAGTACCATACTGTTTTGATTACTATAACTTTGTGATATAATTTGAAATCAAAAAGTGTGATGTCTCCAACTTTGTTCATCTTTCTCAATATTGCCTCAGGGTCTTCTGTGGTGCCATAAGAATATTAGGGCTTTTTTTTTTTAAGATTTCACTTATTTATTTGACAGAGAGACACAGTGAGAGAGGAAACACAAGCAGGGGGAGTGGGAGAGGGAGAAGCAGGCTTCCCGCAGAGCAGGGAGCCTGATGCGGGGCTCGATCCCAGGACCCTGGGATCATGACCTGAGCCGAAGACAGACACTTAATGACTGAGCCACCCAGGAGCCCCTAGGGTTGTTTTTAATTTCTGTTGAAAATGTCATTGGAATTTGATAGAGATTAC
>NW_027748838.1:0-304 GCF_054177405.1 Leptonychotes weddellii | reverse complement strand
TCAATACTTTCATTTTAAAGGTGCATAAACTTAAAATCAAAGAAGTGATGTCACTCATTCAGGTTCACACCACTGTTACATGGCAAACCTGGACGCCATGCTCCCGGCTGTTTAACTCTAAATTCACTCCTGTTCCTGAGTTCTTACAGAGTTGTCCTAATGGATTTTTTTTTTTTTTCTCTTTGGATCATAGCTCTGGGTCTCATCTCATGGGAACTCCCAGAGAGAAGTCAGCACCCACTGAAAGAACAGACTCTCCTCTGTGGAACTGTAAGAACTCAGTGAAGTCCAGTGGACAGCACAT
>NW_027748837.1:0-304 GCF_054177405.1 Leptonychotes weddellii | reverse complement strand
GTGTTACCTGCTTTCCCAAAAAGAAATCAAACACTAAAAATCAATAAAATCAAAGTATGAGAGATGGGGAGGAAAGAGATGGGTGTGGACAGGCTGAGCGGTTCGCTGCGGGACGGCACCTGCTTGTAGACTTGCAGCCAGTTGACCGCGTGCACCAGGTAGTCTTTGGCCTTGGACCAGCGGGGGTGACAGTCTCCGGCGTGACCCTCTTGGTCAGCTTCATCCTCGGAGGTTCCAGACAAGACGGAACACACCATCCGCTCCAAAGCCTCCTCTGTGGGAATCTGCCAACGAGAGGGAGCAT
>NW_027748836.1:0-304 GCF_054177405.1 Leptonychotes weddellii | reverse complement strand
TATGACTTTATCAAGAGTACAGAATTTGACTTGGACCTTCAAGCCTACATACAATTTTAATAGATGAATAGGTACTCTGACAGTGGTGTGTAGGATGGATAAGAGCAGGTAAGGTCTAGATGCAGAAAGACCAGTTAGGAAACTATGAAAATAGTTTGGGCATGTGGGGAATATTGACCTAAACTGGAGTGTGACAGCAAGACAGGAAAAGTTGGAATAGGTACAAGAAACACTGCAAAGAAACTCAATATAGAGGTTAAGTGGAAAGTAGCAATGCAACATGACCTTGAAGCTGAAGGCCAAG
>NW_027748835.1:0-304 GCF_054177405.1 Leptonychotes weddellii | reverse complement strand
CTTCCTCAAATATGTATTTGCTCTGAAATCTTACACCTTCTGGGTTATTTCTTGTGCCAAGCAGATTAGATTAATTGGAGCAAAACAGGAAGCAATTGTTTGTTATATATCCAAATGACTTCATTTCTGGTTAATAATCAAAGTCCCCAAAATTGTATTAATTATTGCTTCATCATTCTACATATGTGATGAGGAAAAGTTGTTAATTTGTTACTGTTAATTCCTGTCATGACTGATTATTACTGTTAATTATTACTGATTCGAACCATGGTTTGGAACTACACTGAAACCTCCATTAGCGGAG
>NW_027748834.1:0-304 GCF_054177405.1 Leptonychotes weddellii | reverse complement strand
GGATTTGAGAGTATGTGTCACGTTCTTCTCTGGTGCTCTAGCCTCTGAAAATGACAAGATGTGGGGATGACCTGAGACCCCAAGATGTGGGTGTGGAGTCCCCATTGGACGAGAAAGCTCCCTCCCTCAGAGAGGCACCATCCTCTGCACAAGACAAGGGGCTTCAGGGCCAGTGATACTGTGGGTCTTTCGGAAAGGGCCAGCCTTGGTTTGCTCCTGTCTCCAGCAAATACAGAAGTGTCGGAATGATTCAGTTTAGCTCCGAGCGTTTGGGAACTGGACGCGGCAACCAGCAGGCGGTTGG
>NW_027748833.1:0-304 GCF_054177405.1 Leptonychotes weddellii | reverse complement strand
ACTGATAACATGGAGAAAGAGAAAATTAAAATGGCCAAAGTAAGACATACATGTCCATGGACCAGAAACAGAACAAAATTGCAAACTATTGAGAGATACTAAAGGAGTGAGGCTGCTAGGAGTTCATCTTTTGAGTACAAGAAAAATGAAACTACACATAAGGTAGTGTTCTAGAGATAGGGAGATGAAACTGGGACATCATGGTTTCCTTTTATGAAGAAGGTGTAACGAGTTACTAATGACAGTTGCCTAGGGCTATCCTAAACTGGATGCTTGGGGAGGCAGGAGGATCCACATTAGTTTT
>NW_027748832.1:0-304 GCF_054177405.1 Leptonychotes weddellii | reverse complement strand
GGCAGGGAGTCTGCTTCTCCCTCTGACCCTCCTCCCTCTCATGCTCTCTGTATCTCATTCTCTCTGTCTCAAATAAATAAATAAAATCTTTAAAAAAAAAAATTTAAAAAAAGATGCACAGCATGAGAGATTCTTTGAGGTCTGCACTTTGGTGGCACTTAGACACAAAATATTTGGTCACTTCTGACCTCCATAACCCTTGAAGCTGTGGGCTGGACCACATGTGAATTGTCTACTATCATCATGAATACGGCTTCCTAAAGATTTTAATTATTATTTCTTACGTCTGACTAAACAGAGCTCT
>NW_027748831.1:0-304 GCF_054177405.1 Leptonychotes weddellii | reverse complement strand
GTGGCTCAGTCGTTAGGCATCTGCCTTCGGCTCAGGTCATGATCCAAGGGTCCTGGGCTAAATAAACATCAAATTTTGGAGACGAAATAATCATTATTCAGGGCAAAAAAAAAAAAATTGAACACTTATTCCTGCCTTTTTATCACTGATGATTTTCAGTACTTTGCATCTGTACCAACATTTATCTTCAGAAAATAATGCACCATAAATCTATAAAGAGAAAAAGAAAGTGATTTTAGCATTTTAATGATTCAAAGCTTGTTAAGTAGATCAGAATAATGGTTAGCATTTATTAAGCACTTAC
>NW_027748830.1:0-304 GCF_054177405.1 Leptonychotes weddellii | reverse complement strand
ATCACTTAAATTTAATTAGATGATAATTGTGTTGTATTTATATAAGATAATATGCTATTCTAAGGAAATATACACTGAAGTATTTAAGGGTAAATGGATATGATGTATGCATCTCAATCTCAAGAGCTTCAGAAAAATAAGTATGATGTGAGTATTGAGAGAAAAAGGAATTAGGGCAAAATATTGATAATTGGTGTATTTGAATAAAGAACACATGCGTATTCTTTTTACACTTCTGGCCACTTTTTTGTATTTTGGAAACTTTCTAGCTTTTGCCTTTTTTAGAAAGAAATGAGTTTCTTCT
>NW_027748829.1:0-304 GCF_054177405.1 Leptonychotes weddellii | reverse complement strand
CCGATTTCCTTGCACCTGGATGTGACTAAATTCTGGCCGACGAGATGTTCATGTTCAACTTACAGAAAGTGTCTCTAAAGGGAGGAGGTGTTCCCTTTCATGTCCCTTCGTCTCTCCTGTTAGCCGGAATGGAGACATGATATCTGGAGCTCAAGCAGCCTGCTTGGACCATGAGATAGCACACGAAGGATTGTGGAGTGTCAAGATGGAAGTAGCTTGGGTCCCTGATGATTTTGAAAACACCATACCAACCCTTGACTTCCTACCCTCGTATATATACATTTTTATGTGTTATCCGGTATCT
>NW_027748828.1:0-4440 GCF_054177405.1 Leptonychotes weddellii | reverse complement strand
AGCACAAAGGAGATCTTTGTGGTGATGGAATGTTTCTCTATCCTAATTGTGGTGGTTGTTAGAGGAATCAGCACGTGATGAGTCACATAGACCCATATGCACAGATGGTACCAACCTCAATCTCCTTTTTTTGGATATTGTACCATAATTTTATAAGATGAAACCATTGGGGGAAACTGTGTGACATATATGTGGGCCTTCTCTATACTCTACACTCCTTTGCCCCTTCCTGTGAATCTGTAAGTATTTCAAAATAGAAAGTTACCAAAACACTTGCCCTGTGCAGCCAGGGTTTAGAAACACAAACATGGCGCTGGATGAGGACCATCCTGATGCCCACCCCTATGCTATTGTTTCAGGCTTTCTTTCTTTAGGTCCTTCCATAGCTCTGCCCACATCTGGCTCAAATCCATTGCTGCCTCTTCTACATGTTCCCTAAATTGGTTGATCTTTCAGATGCTGCTGTAGGGAATTAACTGTATCACCTGTCAGGAGAGAGAATTGGGGGATATCTATCAAGGCCCTTAAAAATATCCTTTTGCCTAGTATTTCCAGTCCAGCAATCTATACTAAAGAAAATACCAGGAATGCAAAGAGTTACTACAGTTCTAAACACAATAGCAAAAAAATTGAATGCAAACTAAGTAGTTAAATAATTTTGAATACATCCATATGCTAAAATGAAGCATGCTTTTATTTTATTTATTTTTTTTTAAAGATTTTATTTATTTATTTGACAGAGAGACACAGCGCGAGAGGGAACACAAGCAGGAGGAGTGGAAGCGGGAGAAGCAGGCTTCCCACCGAGCAGGGAGCCCGATGTGGGGCTCGATCCCAGGACCCTGAGATCATGACCTGAGCCGAAGGCAGACGCTTAACAACTGAGCCACCCAGGCGCCCCTGAAGCATGCTTTTAAAACATGGTTGTTGAGGGGCGCCTGGGTGGCTCAGTCGTTAAGCGTCTGCCTTCGGCTCAGGTCATGATCCCAGGGTCCTGGGATCGAGTCCCACATCAGGCTCCCTGCTCGGCGGGAAGCCTGCTTCTCCCTCTCCCACTCCCCCTGCTTGTGTTCCCTCTCTTGCTGTCTCTCTCTCTCTCTGTCAAATAAATAAATAAAATCTTTAAAAAAAAAAAATAGTTGTTGAGAAACATTTACTCAGTCTCATAAAAAATGACACCAAAACTGTGTATGGATTTTGTTCTCAATGACGTTAATTCGTATTTGCAAAGAAAACATACTAAAATGCAAATAGAGGTATTTTTGAGTGATTGGATTATAAGTGATTTTGGATTTTCTTTTCTTCTGAAGTTTCTAATTTTATACAATGAGCATGAACTTTTATAATTAAAAATAATGCTGCTGAAGGCAAATATGGCTTAAGAGTCACATCTACAGACTTTCAGAATGCTTAAAAAAAAAACCTTGATAGAAACTCAGTCTACTTCTGTCCACACGTTACTCCAGGCTCTCTTGCAAACCTCTGGATTCTCCCAGCTAACACAAAGTCAGACTTTGTTTTCCAAAAGTGAGACAACGGCCCTTTATTTTGGCTATCCCATCACTCATCCCACCCAACCCTTAGCCTACACCGTTACCATTCTGCCGTCTGATGTCAGGACAGTATTGTCCTCCTCCATCTTCTCAGATGCAAAAGTACTAGAATTAGTTAAAAGAGACAAAGGGAGAAGAAGGATTTTCTGTTTACAACTAATTAAAAATTTTACAGAGGGGTGCCTGGGTGGTTCAGTTGGTTAAGCGGCTGCCTTTGGCTCAGGTCATGGCCTCAGGGTCCTGGGATGGAGCCCCGCATCAGGTTCCTTGCTCTGCAGGAAGCCTGCTTCTCCCCCTCCCACTCCCCCTGCTTGTGTTTCTTCTCTCTGTGTGTCTCTCTCTGTCAAATAAATAAATAAAATCTTAAAAAAATAAATAAATAAATACATAAATAAATATCTTCCAGAAACACTGAGAAATAGTCCTATAGCTCTTGGCTGCCAAAATGAATATTTTTAGTGTTTATGATTTAGAAACACATTTTTAAGTGCCATGGTATTTTGTTATCAACTCCTGTCTTTCTATAATCAAGTTTTCTCTGACAGTGTGACCTATCCTAATGAAGTGCTTTAATAACAAAAAGTGTTTGTGTTTTACTTTTCCTGGATTCAAGTTTTATTTTTTAAAAAGAGCACAAAATGAAGTTATCTATATCTCCTTAATTTGATTATATTCTACCTATCAAAATATTTATATTAATCTCATTAAAACATGAATAAGTGTTTTTATGGTGGTTGATTTTACAGAATTCCCTGGAGCTCCTTTAAGTGCCTTCCCTTGTAGATTGTCTAGATTATAGATCACCACACGGCTGTCCTTCACATCCCCTCATTCATCTTAATAATCGAAAGATCTTCCAGTAATTACAGTTCAGAAATATGCTCTCTGTTGGAGTTTTCAACATTGCACGTCTGAATCTTTTATTTTAACCCTTTGAGAAACAGATATACACAAAAATGCCACAGAATAACTACTGGAGTCCCAAATCCAGTTCAACTCCCATAGACACTGTGTCATCTTAGCAGATCATCATCCTCCATGTTCCCATATGTGTAAAGTGAAAACACCGGACCAGATGATCTCTGAAGGCTGTCTGATGGATTCCATCCTGTTTTCTGAACTTAAGAGGCTTCTTAACTCTGCATAGAAACAGGAGACTGGATGACTCTCACTGTTGCAATCCATTTCCCAGCAGCTTGGATCTTGAATAGGCTTGTTTTGAGAAGCATGATCAAATAAGAGACTATATGGGCTTCAAACACCAAAACTGGATTCCTATCAACTCTGAACTATATAGAAATGTTCTGAAAAATATTATAATTTAAGTTCAAATTACCTCCAATCAGGTCCACAGTTCTATCCTTGGAGAGAATTATACTAGTGTAAGGAGTCAGGAGACCAATCTGGAGTTAGTTTTGGGCTAATGGACAGTCATTTGACCAGACCCCAGTGAAACTTCAGAGAATGTTGTAAACACTCCAGGTAAGTGAACTTATGGGGCACTTCCATTACAAGTGCCACAGTGACTGGCTAAAGACTTTTCTTTGTTCTTTCTTTTGATGATGATTGAAAACTAACCATGAGAAATCTAGAAAAAGAGAGCCAAGAACCTGCAACTGACAGACTGGTTAATTTAGATTGCAATCCAGAGCAAACTTTTTACTTAAAGTGAGTTAAAACTTTGAAAAATTTTAACATGAAGAAAAACAAGTCAGAATGAAGTTACGGAAGGTATAATTTATTCAGAGTTGCATTTTTAGTTTATCTTTCCAATTATTAATATAATGAATTATTAACAATTAATAATTATCAGCAAACACTTATTATCTACATTGTATATTGATTTGTGTTAGGGTACACGTAATCAAGAAGACATTACATATTCATTTAATGAGAGTCTTTCTACAAATATTTACAAAATGTCTGCAATACTAAAAACATTATGTCAGGTGAAACATGAATCTTAAGTAAATAACAATAATATCTAACAATTATGGAATGCCATACACAGAGCACTGTCATAAACATATATATGTATATATATGAGCTATACATATATATTAGCTTATTAAATGTATTAATGAGCTGTATATATAATTAATCTTAAATATACATTAATTTTTCTAGAAACCTCATGAGATTGTTAGTGTTATCATCCTCATTTTACAAGTAAGAAAACTGAGCCATAGACCGTTAACAGCCTTGCCTAGGGTCTAGGTCCCAGATCTATTATTTGGCATAAACTCTGAGTTGAAAGTCTCAGGCTCTTAACTACTACAATACAAGTATTAGGTTGAAACATGAAATTGCAGTTTTTGTTGGTCAAAAATGGTTGAATATCATCAATTTCAACCATATAGGTTTGCATGCACAAATCAGTTCTCGTAACAACTGGGCTGTAAGAATTTAGAGGTGATAGAAATAACCAAGAGCAGCTTAGACATTTTTCCAAAGAAGACATCCAAATGGCCAACAGACACATGAAAAAGTGCTCAGCATCGCTCAGCATCAGGGAAATCTAAATCAAAACCTCAATGAGATATCACCTCATACCAGTCAGAAAGGCTAAAATTAACAAGTCAGGAAACGACAGATGTTGGCGGGGATGCGGAGAAAGGGGAACCCTCCTACACTGTTGGTGGGAATGCAAGCTGGTGCAGCCACTCTGGAAAACAGTATGGAGGTTCCTCAAAAAGTTGAAAATAGAGCTACCGTAATGACCCAGCAATTACACTACTGGGTATTTACCCCAAAGATACAAATGTAGGGATCCGAAGGGGTACATGCACCCTGGTGTTTATAGCAGCAATGTCCACAATAGCCAAACTGTGGAAAGAGCCAAGATGTCCATCGACAGATGAATGGATAAAGAAGATGTGGTATATAT
>NW_027748827.1:0-304 GCF_054177405.1 Leptonychotes weddellii | reverse complement strand
ATAGACTTGACATCTTTACCCCTTTTCTCCCCCAACAAATAACAGAAGTTCATTATTACTTTGAAAAGGCATGCCATTAGCCCCACTGTCAAAGCTGAGAACTTCTATAAAACTGAAAGCAAAGACATTAGAGGATTAGAAAGAATTTAAAGCAGGGGCGCCTGGGTGGCTCAGTTGGTTAAGCGACTGCCTTCGGCTCAGGTCATGATCCTGGAGTCCCGGGATCGAGTCCCACATCGGGCTCCCTGCTCGGCAGGGAGTCTGCTTCTCCCTCTGACCCTCCTCCCTCTCATGCTCTCTGTCT
>NW_027748826.1:0-304 GCF_054177405.1 Leptonychotes weddellii | reverse complement strand
ACTCTTACATATAGAGAACAAACTGATGGTTACCAGAGGGGAGGTGATAGGGGGATGGGGGAAATGGGTGCAATTGGATTAAGAGGACACTTACTGTGGTGAGCACTGAGTAATGTATAGAGTTGCTGAATCCTTGTATTTTACACCTGAAACTAATATAATACTGTATGTTAATTATACTGGAATTAAAATTTTTAAAGGTATAAAAACTGCATGCCTTGATCATTTCTTTGGGTCTCAATTTTATGATTGGGCCTCCATACACATGTAATTAAACTTTGTTTTTTCCTTGTTTTTTTTTTTT
>NW_027748825.1:0-304 GCF_054177405.1 Leptonychotes weddellii | reverse complement strand
CCGCTTCCCGCCTGGCCCCTGCTGCCTGCAGCCCGCCACCGCCTGCTGCTGCTTACCTACCGCCGCCGCCTGCTGCCAGTTACCACTGCCCGCCACCGCAGCCCACCGCCACCACATGCCTACCGCTGCCGCCTGCCAACAGCTGCAGCCACCGCCTACCTAACGCTGCTGCCTGGCCCTGCCACCTGCTGCCGCTCCCTCCCGCCGCTTACCACTGCCTGCGCCCGTCTGCCGCCGCTTGCCGCCGCCTGCCGCCGCCGCCCCCTGCCTGCCCCTAGCCGGGGCCTGCTGGCCGCCACCACCT
>NW_027748824.1:0-304 GCF_054177405.1 Leptonychotes weddellii | reverse complement strand
GGCTCCCTGCTCGGCAGGGAGCCTGCTTCTCCCTCTGACCCTCCCCCCTCTCATGTGCTCTCTCTCTCTCATTCTCTCTGTCTCAAATAAATAAATAAAATCTTTAAAAAAAAAAAAGATAAAATGATAGATTGCCTATTTGTTAAATTAAGGAGGTTCAAAGAGTGCCATTTTGTTAAAAAAAAAAAAATGCCCTTTTGTTTCTATGCAGGCTCTACTA
This sequence comes from Leptonychotes weddellii, assembly GCF_054177405.1. NCBI lineage: Eukaryota > Metazoa > Chordata > Mammalia > Carnivora > Phocidae > Leptonychotes > Leptonychotes weddellii. The sequence goes on along the minus strand of NW_027748824.1, from coordinate 84 downwards.
CTCATATTTGAAATCAGACTCAAGTATACAATTGGGCAGAACTTATCTGGATTCATAGCTCTGCTTTATATCTAAAGATTTTCT
>NW_027748823.1:0-304 GCF_054177405.1 Leptonychotes weddellii | reverse complement strand
TAAGACAATATTTTCTGGAGAGATAAGACAGTAGCAATTCAAGGTCAGGCCTCCAAATTCCTGCTACTCCCACCCACAGGCCTAGAGGAAATCTCTCTGAAGGTTCTTTGATGTGTCATCTAGATTCATTAGGAAAAGTTTTCCATTTTCAACTTATGATGAAGGAGCTACAATTGCCTGTTTTTCTAATAAATCCCAAGTAAATTTTCATTTTTCATGCTATAGCTCTTGAATTTACTCATAAAACAACAGAATATATCCAAGAACTGACTCTGCATATATTATAACATAATAAAATGAACTT
>NW_027748822.1:0-304 GCF_054177405.1 Leptonychotes weddellii | reverse complement strand
TTTCTAGGGTGCATCTTGCTTGGGTTCTATTGATATTTTGGACTCTGTTCATTTGCCCACCCATCATTCTCTGGGCAGAATGACTAGAAGGAGGAACTCACAAATAAAAAGAACCAGAGGCAGTGTTCTCTACCACAGAGCTAATTGATATGGATATAAGTAAGATGTCAGAGAGAGAATTCAAGATAGCAATCATAAAATTAATAGCTAGGCATGAAAAAAGCATAAGTGACAATAAGGAATCTCTAAGGGCAGAAATGAGATCTAGTCAGGCCACTCTTAAAAATGCTATGAATGAGATGCA
>NW_027748821.1:0-304 GCF_054177405.1 Leptonychotes weddellii | reverse complement strand
TTCTTCCTGAAGTTTTTTTCCCCACAAGATCATGTGCTTATGATTTTACAGGCTTCTTGTCAAATAACCAAATTATACATTTATTTTTCATATATATTTCAAGTAAAATAAAAATTCAAATAAAAATCAATACACACCATATATATTTATATACTATATTTATATTTATTACTATATTATGTTTTTGTACTGTATTTATGTTCTCTCTATATATATACACACACATATATAAAATAACACATTCCTAAGGGCAGAGCAAGATGGCAGAGGAGTAGGAGACCTGGATTTCGTCTCCTCTCAGGAA
>NW_027748820.1:0-304 GCF_054177405.1 Leptonychotes weddellii | reverse complement strand
GAAAGAGAAGCAAGAAGGAAGGGAAGGAGGGAGGAAAGGGAAAAGATATAATGTTTTATGCAGAATTAAGTACACAAGAAAAAAAAAAGGAAAGTAATAGGGTTGTAGTGTTAAAAATGTTGGCTTACACAGTCCTCACTGAGAAGGAATCATTTGAGTATATACCTGAAAGAGGTGACGGAGAATTTTACTTTAACTTCTGGGGAACATTTTACTTTTCTTAGTTTAAACTTAAAAGAATGTTAATTTTCATGGGAGAAAGATAATTTGATCATCTTTTTGGAAAATTCATATTATAATAAAT
>NW_027748819.1:0-304 GCF_054177405.1 Leptonychotes weddellii | reverse complement strand
GGGTTGATTCTGAGTTGGCTATTTTTAACTTAAATCCACTTTATTAATCCCCCCAGTTTTGTTATTTATTTATATTTAAATTTAAATTGAAGTATAATGAACATAGAGCGTTATATTAGTTTCAGATGTACAATGTAATGATTCAGCATTTCTGTACATTACTCAGTGCTCATCACAATAAGTGTACTCTTAATCACCTTTACCTCTTTTTTTTTGACATATAAAGCCACTTTATTTTTTTAACATTTTTAATTTTGTTATGTTAATCACCATACATTACATCATTAGTTTTTGATGTAGTGTT
>NW_027748818.1:0-4441 GCF_054177405.1 Leptonychotes weddellii | reverse complement strand
ATATGTTAAGAAAAAAAAAAGAAGAAGAAGAAGGTAGCGGGAGGGGAGGAATGAAGCGGGGGAAATCAGAGGGGTATACGAACCATGAGAGACGACGGACTCTGAAAAACAAACTGAGGGTTCTAGAGGGGATGGGGGTGGGAGGATGGGTTGGCCTGGTGGTGGGTATTGAGGAGGGCACGTTGTGCATGGAGCACTGGGTGTTATGCACAAACAATGAATCATGGAACACTTCATCTAAAACTAATGATGTAATGTATGGGGATTAAGATAAGAATAAAATAAATAAATAAATAAATAAATAAATAAATAAAAGAAATGAGTGTGTACATTTAGGCCTTTAAAGTGTATATATTTATTAAAGAGCTCTTAACATCCTGCTATTTTATTTGGCATGCAGTTTTTGTTTTTAAACATCAGTTAAGTATTTCTTTGTTTAGGGATATTTTTCAAGCATTTCAGTAGGAAATGGAAAACATAATACGGCCGCTAATTTAGTAAAGTTACATCTGGAGGAACATTGAACTCTGGGTGTATGCTCTACCTCTTTTATAAACGGCAGTATATCAAATAGCGGAGGCGGTTGGTATATTTTAAATATGATGGGAAATAAGTAAGACAGGCACTAATATCTTTATATATTATTTACAATGCCCTAATCTCATGCTTTTAGGAACTCCTAGCCACACTCTTGTGCCATAATTCAAGCTAAACTTCATTCACGTTCACATCTGCTTCCCCAGTGATCTTTCTCATCCCTTTGTGTCTCCAGGCAGATTCTGACACTTCCCATTACCTCCTCCATTCCATTACTTTGATCTTGTAGGACTTGAGGGTAATGGAGCTTGTTTCTCCTTCCTCTGAAGAGCCAGCTCTGAAATATTTGGATTTGATATATACAATTATACTCTCGACTCTGGTTCACTGTGTGCCTTCTGAGAGCATGTCCCTTTTCACGGGGGGGGGCAGGACCAGTGCCAGGGAAAGAGAAGGGCTGTATGCTGTTTCTGCTCTCATGGCCAAGCAATACCTAAGAGTCTCTTGCTGCCTTCTCCATCCCCAGCTCCTGCATTCTTGAGGAGTGGAGCCACAGTTCTCATGAGTGGACCTTCTGGCAAATCTTTTGGAGGCTTACCACTAGCTATAAAATAAATTCTCTTAGAATCAAATATCAGATTAACTAAGAGAGAATGAAGAGGAAAAGTGAATTAGGGGTTGTTGTACCACCAGAAACAGACATGAAGAATGAGCTAGATTATTAATATTTTTTGTTTAATATTTGACAAACTACAGCTCTCCACTGCCAAAACTGCTCCCCGGGTATAAATCTGGCCCAAATGGAATGAGAGGTTTCTTTTCCCTACTGCAAAATCTGATTTTTATCGTTCTCTTTGCAGTACTAGAAATTGTCATATGCTCTAAATTTACTCTCTTCTCCATCCCAGTATACCAAAACTCAACCTGTCCTTCACTTTGCCCTTGAGTTAAATACATTCCCAGTCATTGAAATAGTTCGGAGCATTTCCTACAGAGCTAGCAAGTCTCCTGCAGTTTTTTCCTCCTCTGTCTCATGGTGACTTCAGACACAGGGAAAGAACAGGGGCTTGTGACCAAATCAGAAAGTTAGAGCTGGGAGAAGCTTTGTAGAAATCAGCCAGGGAAACCAAAGCGCAGAGGGGAAGCAATCGAGCCAGGATCGCATGGCCAGCATGACCTGGGGCAGACGTGCCAACATGGGTAGGGATGCATTAACTCTGGGATCTGGCTACCAGAGGTCCAAGCCTGGTTCTACCACTTGCTAGCTGAGTGTCCTCTTGGAGTCTCAGTTTCTCCACCCATAAATTGCGGATAGTAACTGATATATACCTGCTGTGAGAGTTTTGTGATATAATATAGGAAGAATCCAATCAGTGTCAATGATTATTATTAAATATAAAGTGACTACCCATTTCATTAAAAAACAAAACAAAACAAAAAAAACCTTCTTTACCCAAATGTTGCTTCTACAGAACTCAATTTTTCTTTTTACCACCATGGGCTTTAGCATACTCACTTATGATTCAGCCTATAAAATTTGAGAATAAATGCTAGAGCAGCAATCTGTCATTCCTTTTGTCCCAGGTATTCCCAAAGACATTAAATTAATGTTCTCTCTTGCCCTTGGTGACTTGACAAGCATGAAAAAAAAAAATACGGGATAAGGTTAAGGAAGAAAGGGAAAGAGGAATGAACGTCATAGGAGGGCAGTGCACAGAATGGGGAGGGAAATAAAAAGAGGGTTCCACAGGAGCAGGAAGAATTCCTTTCTGCTAAGAACTTAAGAAATCATCTAATCCAACGGTTCACATTACATTTGGGGAAACTGAGGCACAGAGAGGGGATGGGTCTCCATGGGGCAGAGGTAGAATAAGAACCTAGGATCCAGTTTTCCAAATGCCCTTCCCCCTGCCTAGAATGCTTTTCATTCTGCACCACTCTCCGCATACCACCCTCTTGCCTTTTTAATGCCTATTAATTTTAAAATCTCAGCTGAAACATCCCTTCTTCTGGCAAATGTTCTCTGACCTTCCCCCACCACTTGATCTAGTCCTTGCTATGCACTTTCATAGCACCTGCCAGCGTGTTTCTTCCCCATTTCCCCATTCTCTACCCACCACACAGGGCTGGTAATCTGCACTCCATAAACACACGAGTCAATTAGGGAGCAAGAAACAGAGCATGTGCTCCACACAGGATGCTTTTTACCACAACAAAGAAACATCTCCATATAATTCATTCATAAAGCAACAGACAGAAATAGTTCCCATTGATGCATCTTTCAATAGCAAGGTTAACATAGGATTCATTAAAGGAGACTGTTAATTGTGATGTTCCCTCCTGAGAGTCAATGTGGCTCTTTCTCTCTAACCAGTTCCTCCTTTCAAGGCAAGCAGTGCTAAAGAGAACAAGAACTAATAAGCAAATTCTGTCAGTTGTTCTAGTGCTTTATTTTTTTTCTAACACTTGCACTTATCACCCTAGACATACTCTATGTGGAATAAATTGATTAAAACATAAAACGAGGATTCACTTTCTGTTAGGCTCTGCTGTGTGTAGTTATTGGGATGCAAAAAGATCCAAGTGGCTTAACTAAATCCAAAAAAATCCATCTCCTACTGTGTTATCTTCAGCTGTAAAGTTTAAGCTTCTTGCTGAGAAGGGCAGAGGAAGAGAACTGATATTTATTGAGTACCTACTACATGCCAAGCACTAGGTGAGACAGCATTCATCATGATTATTCAGCATAAATGATTACTCAGCACTTATTTACGTACAGCACTGTCCTAAGAACTGGGGAGTCAAGGATGAAAAAACTAAAGTCCTGCCACCTCTCAGTTTCCAGTCCAGTGAGGGGAGACAGACAGTAAGCAAAGGAAAAGACCACATGATGTCAGATAGGAATTATTTCCATGTAGAGAAATAAAGCAGATTGAAGACATAGGAGTAATGGGAAATATTTTCAACTGAGTGGTCAGGAAAGGCTTTCTGAGGAGGAAGCCCTGAAAGAGTGACCTGAATCATGTGAGTGACAAGGCTCATGACTACTGAGACGAAGAAAATTCTCGTCGGAGGAAGCAGCCAGCACAGTGGTCCTGAGGTGGGAATATGTCTGAGTAGCTGGAGAAAAAGGAAGGTGGACCAACGTATGGAGAGTCCAAGAAGCGAGACAATAAGGATCAGGAGATGTGGACCGAGGCCAAATCATGTTGCCACACTAAGGACTTTGAACTCTATCACAAACTTCACAACATTTTGGAGGGTTTTGAGTGAGGGCATGCCATGATCTGATTTACTTTTTACGTGGTTGCGTGTCATTTAATCCTCAAAATAACCTTAAGAAAGAAGTAGCATTAACCTCAGTTTATAGAGGTAGAATTGGGGGGTGGGGAGATTAAAAATCTTGCCCAAGTTGGTGTGGCTTGTAAATGGTAGATTTGCAATTCCAACTCAGGGTTCCCAAGCTAAGGCTTTTCACACCTTCCCATGCCACTTGTGTCCTGTGTGATTTTGAAACATGGTCACAGCACCCAGCATGCAGCCACCACCTGGTAGGTATTCCCGAAATGAATGCAGGAGGCTCAAACTGCTAAATGCCTGGGACAGCTGGGTGTTGGGGTTATTGAAGAGGTAGATATGGAGAATAAAGGGATTTTTATTATCAAAAAAGAGAACAAAAAAAATTAAGATGTTTTGATCTGTGCTCTATTTCAGGCCCTATTGGTCCATGGAAAACCGTGATTTTTTTTCAGTGCTTCAATGTTTACTTCATTTGATGTTTAAAATTCTGTCTTCTACACACAGTGCTGTGCATGCATACACACATCGGCTTTGAAAAGGATGATCTCTTGCTGTTCTGTCCAAGGGTCTATGGAAATGACATCCATTAAGATTTGAGTTTGCT